>NC_091362.1:2019670-2147170 GCF_038502225.1 Cherax quadricarinatus
GTATCTTAAAGAGAGAATAATTAGTCTCAAACTGTCATTACTGACGTATCTTACAGAGGGAATAATTAGTCTCAAACTGTCATTACTGACGTATCTTACAGAGAATAATTAGTCTCAAACTGTCATTACTGACGTATCTTAAAGAGAGAATAATTAGTCTCAAACTGTCATTACTGACGTATCTTACAGAGAATAATTAGTCTCAAACTGTCATTACTGACGTATCTTACAGAGGGAATAATTAGTCTCAAACTGTCATTACTGACGTATCTTACAGAGAATAATTAGTCTCAAACTGTCATTACTGACGTATCTTACAGAGGGAATAATTAGTCTCAAACTGTCATTACTGACGTATCTTACAGAGGGAATAATTAGTCTCAAACTGTCATTACTGACGTATCTTACAGAGAATAATTAGTCTCAAACTGTCATTAATGACGTATCTTACAGAGGGAATAATTAGTCTCAAACTGTCATTACTGACGTATCTTACAGAGAATAATTAGTCTCAAACTGTCATTACTGACGTATCTTACAGAGGGAATAATTAGTCTCAAACTGTCATTACTGACGTATCTTACAGAGGGAATAATTTAAAGTTTCAAGGCACTGAATACGTCACAATTCTCCCAACTTTATTTTAATCCCTAATACTTAAATGTCTGATAATTCAGCCAACAGGCTTCCTTCTTTTCTTGAAAATTTTGTTCATGAATTTAGAGAAATATTGACAGAATATCAATGAAAAGCTAACTGAATAATAACACTTATTTTTTTTAGCTATTATCTGATTGATAATCTTTTTTTTCATATTCTATCATTATATGTTTTAATTTTAACTGTTCATTAGTTTTTTTTTTTTTTTTTAAGTATTTCGGGTCCGACACTCCGTGATATTGAATACATGCACAATGTATTGGGTTACTTGTATGTTACCTGTAGTCGCTTCCTGAGATCACTGCCCCTGCGGCTCTGTACCAGTCCAGGACACCTACTTGATGAACCGTCTGACTAGTGTATGCACCACAGCCTGGCTGGTCAGGAACTAATTTGAGGAATATATGAAGTTCCCTCTTGAAGACATCCAGGAGTCTGTTAATAACCTCCCCTTATGCATTATCGGAGTATGTTGAAGAATCGTGAACCCTATACAATTATTAAGTTCTTTCTTAATGTCCCAGCTTTACTCCAGAGATATCTTACACCGTCTGCTAAGCCTTTTGTTTCATTATGTAGTAATTTCGGTGTGAAGATTTAAGACCAATCCCTCCAGAATCATTCAGGTGTAGATTATCATGTGTCTGTCTCGTCCATATTCTAAGGATCCACAAATAACCCGCACATAAAAGAGAGAAGCTTACGACGACGCTTCGGTCCGACTTGGACCATTGACAAAGTCAAAGTCAAAGTGTGACTTTGTCAATGGTCCAAGTCGGACCGAAACGTCGTCGTAAGCTTCTCTCTTTTATGTGCGGGTTATTTGTGTATCGTTCCAGTCACGGTATTGTGCCTTTTTGTTATTTATTTATTTCTAAGGATCCAATAGCATGTTGTAATGGCTCAGGATATTTGAGAGGCAGGAGCAACTTCTGAATCTCTTCTGACCTGGGTTTTGCAACTGCTACGATTCCATGTCATTAGCAATCATGCTTCTCAAAACTCGTTCAAAAACCTTAAAAATGAAGAACGTCAATGCTACCGGTCTTTTTCCTGCAAGTGCTTTGTTTCCACCTTTGTCAAGAGAACCTATATTCTGAGTTTTTAGTGTCTAAGGAGTGACTCAAGCGCTGGCTTCAGTGTTCCAGTGAACTAGAATATTATATAAATAGTATTGTCAGTATTAGATTTAGTTGAGTTCCTGTTCCTAACCCTCTGAAGGGTGTTGAACTACACCTCTTGGACTACTTGAAGGTGTTTTCCTCCAGCTCCTTGACCTTATAGGCGTCCTGAGAAAGTTGAGATGGAGTTCTTCTGCCTCTTAAATGTTGTGAGGTATATTTGCTACGTATTTTGCGAGCAGTGATGTACATGGGCATTGCATTATTCAAATAGGGGATGTTTTTCTTTGGTTAAATAGTCAATGTAACACACCAAGTTTAATATATAAATTCAATAGCTAACGCGACGGTCTGGAGTTTTGAGACTCTCTGACCGCGGGTTCAAATCCCGCCCGTGGTATGGTTTGATTCTTTTTGTTTTGCATTACTTCCGTGGCCAAGAATTTCACCTCCTGGTCTCAATAAAGTCATCAGTGTAGAGAAACGAAGTCCTTTGATGAACCCTGGGGGTGCTGGAGGTCTTTGCTGAACCCTGGGGGGAGTGCTGGAGGTCTTTGTTGAACCCGGGGGGGGGGTGCTGGAGGTCTTTGTTGAACCTGGGGGGGGGGGTGCTGGAGGTCTTTGTTGAACCCTGGGGGTGCTGGAGGTCTTTGCTGAACCTGGGGGGGGTGCTGGAGGTCTTTGTTGAACCTGGGGGGGGTGCTGGAGGTCTTTGTTGAACCCTGGGGGGGGGTGCTGGAGGTCTTTGTTGAACCCTGGGGGTGCTGGAGTTTTTTTTTGAACCCTGCGGGTGCTGGAGGTCTTTGTTGAACCCTGGGGGTGCTGGAGGTCTTTGTTGAACCCTAGGGGCGCTGGAGGTCTTTGTTGAACCCTAGGGATGCTGGAGGTCTTTGTTGAACCCTGGGAGTGCTGGAGGTCTTTGTTGAACCCTAGGGATGCTGGAGGTCTTTGTTGAACCCTAGGGATGCTGGAGGTCTTTGTTGAACCCTGGGAGTGCTGGAGGTCTTTGTTGAACCCTAGGGATGCTGGAGGTCTTTGTTGAACCCTGGGAGTGCTGGAGGTCTTTGTTGAACCCTGGGGTGCTGGAGGTCTTTGTTGAACCCTAGGGGTGCTGGAGGTCATGGTTAAACCCTGGGAGTGCTGGAGGCCTATGTTAAACCCTATGGGTGCAAGAGGTCTTTGTTGAATCCTGGGGGTGCTGGAGGTCTTTGTTTAACCCTGGGGGTGCTGGAAGTCTTTGTTTAACCCTGAGGGTGCTGGAAGTCTTTGTTGAACCCTGGGGGTGCTGGAGGCCTTTGTTGAATCCTTGGGGTGCTGGAGGTCTTTGTTTAACCTTGGGGTTGCTGGAGGACTTTGTTGAACCCTGAGGGTGCTGGAGGTATTTATTGAACCCTGGGGGTGCTGTAGGTCTTTGTTGAACCCTGGGGTGCTTGAGGTCTTTATTGAACCCTGGAGGTGCTGGAGGTCTTTGTTGAACCCTGGGGGTGCTGGAGAATTTGAACCCTGGGAGTGTTGGAGGTCTTTGTTGAACCCTGGGGGTGCTGGAGGTCTTTGTTGAACCCTGGGGGTGCTGGAGGTCTTTGTTGAACTTCGGGGGTGCTAGAGGTCTTTGTTGAACCTGGGGGTGCTGGAGGTCTTTGTTGAACCCTGGGGGTGCTAGAGGTCTTTGTTGAACCTGGGAGTGCTGGGGGTCTTTGTTGAACCCTGGGGGTGCTAGAGGTCTTTGTTGAACCTGGGGGTGCTGGAGGTCTTTGTTGAACCCTGGGGGTGCTAGAGGTCTTTGTTGAACCTGGGGGTGCTAGAGGTCTTTGTTGAACCTGGGCGTGCTGGAGGATTTTGTTGAACTCTAGGGTTGCTAGAGGTCTTTGTTGAACCCTGGGGGTGCTAGAGGTCTTTGTTGAACCTGGGGGTGCTAGAGGTCTTTGTTGAACCTGGGCGTGCTGGAGGTCTTTGTTGAACCAGGGTGTGCTGGAGGTCTTTGTTGAACCCTGGGGGTGCTAGAGGTCTTTGTTGAACCTGGGGGTGCTAGAGGTCTTTGTTGAACCCTGGGGGTGCTAGAGGTCTTTGTTGAACCTGGGCGTGCTGGAGGTCTTTGTTGAACATGGCCATGCTGGAAGTCTTTGTTGAAACTGGGGGTGCTGGAGGTCTTTGTTGAACCTGGCGGTGCTGGAGGTCTTTGTTGAACCTGGGGGTGCTGGAGGTCTTTGTTGAACCTGGGGGTGCTAGAGGTCTTTGTTGAACCTGGGGGTGCTAGAGGTCTTTGTTGAACCTGGGCATGCTGGAAGTCTTTGTTGAACCTGGGGGTGCTGGAGGTCTTTGTTGAACCTGGGGGTGCTGGAGGTCTTTGTTGAACCTTGGGGGTGCTGGAGGTCTTTGTTGAACCTGGGCGTGCTGGAAGTCTTTGTTGAACCTGGGGGTGCTGGAGGTCTTTGTTGAACCTGGGGGTGCTGGAGGTCTTTGTTGAACCTGGGCATGCTGGAAGTCTTTGTTGAACCTGGGGGTGCTGGAGGTCTTTGTTGAACCTGGGGGTGCTGGAGGTCTTTGTTGAACCTGGGGGTGCTGGAGGTCTTTGTTGAACCTTGGGGGTGCTGGAGGTCTTTGTTGAACCTGGGCGTGCTGGAAGTCTTTGTTGAACCTGGGGGTGCTGGAGGTCTTTGTTGAACCTGGGGGTGCTGGAGGTCTTTGTTGAACCTGGGGGTGCTGGAGGTCTTTGTTGAACCTGGGGGTGCTGGAGGTCTTTGTTGAACCTGGGGGTGCTAGAGGTCTTTGTTGAACCTGGGGGTGCTAGAGGTCTTTGTTGAACCTGGGCATGCTGGAAGTCTTTGTTGAACCTGGGGGTGCTGGAGGTCTTTGTTGAACCTGGGGGTGCTGGAGGTCTTTGTTGAACCTGGGGGTGCTGGAGGTCTTTGTTGAACCTTGGGGGTGCAGGAGGTCTTTGTTGAACCTGGGCGTGCTGGAAGTCTTTGTTGAACCTGGGGGTGCTGGAGGTCTTTGTTGAACCTGGGGGTGCTGGAGGTCTTTGTTGAACCTGGGGGTGCTAGAGGTCTTTGTTGAACCTGGGGGTGCTGGAGGTCTTTGTTGAACCTGGGGGTGCTAGAGGTCTTTGTTGAACCTGGGGGTGCTAGAGGTCTTTGTTGAACCTGGGCATGCTGGAAGTCTTTGTTGAACCTGGGGGTGCTGGAGGTCTTTGTTGAACCTGGGGGTGCTGGAGGTCTTTGTTGAACCTGGGCATGCTGGAAGTCTTTGTTGAACCTGGGGGTGCTGGAGGTCTTTGTTGAACCTGGGGGTGCTGGAGGTCTTTGTTGAACCTGGGGGTGCTGGAGGTCTTTGTTGAACCTTGGGGGTGCTGGAGTTCTTTGTTGAACCTGGGCGTGCTGGAAGTCTTTGTTGAACCTGGGGGTGCTGGAGGTCTTTGTTGAACCTGGGGGTGCTGGAGGTCTTTGTTGAACCTGGGCGTGCTGGAAGTCTTTGTTGAACCTGGGGGTGCTGGAGGTCTTTGTTGAACCTGGGGGTGCTGGAGGTCTTTGTTGAACCTGGGCGTGCTGGAAGTCTTTGTTGAACCTGGGGGTGCTGGAGGTCTTTGTTGAACCTGGGCGTGCTGGAAGTCTTTGTTGAACCCTGGGGGTGCTGGAGGTCTTTGTTGAACCTGGGCGTGCTGGAAGTCTTTGTTGAACCTGGGGGTGCTGGAGGTCTTTGTTGAACCTGGGGGTGCTGGAGGTCTTTGTTGAACCTGGGGGTGCTGGAGGTCTTTGTTGAACCTGGGCGTGCTGGAAGTCTTTGTTGAACCCTGGGGGTGCTGGAGGTCTTTGTTGAACCTGGGGGTGCTGGAAGTCTTTGTTGAACCTGGGGGTGCTGGAGGTCTTTGTTGAACCCTGGGGGTGCTGGAGGTCTTTGTTGAACCTGGGGGTGCTGGAAGTCTTTGTTGAACCTGGGGGTGCTGGAGGTCTTTGTTGAACCTGGGGGTGCTGGAGGTCTTTGTTGAACCCTGGGGGTGCTGGAGGTCTTTGTTATCAGTGTCCACCTTCCTAACCTCATTCCTTCCCTCCATCCATTCACCTTTAACTCCCTCAGACTCTTCCTCTTCTTTCTCTCTCACATCATCTTTCCTTCCGTCTAACTCTCCGTCCTTCCATCCCTTCTTTCTTTATTATCTTCCTTCCTCCTTTCCTCCTTTCTCTCTCTGCTGACTCGGTTGGTTGATGGAGATGCTGCTCTTCCATGTTATCCCACTCTCTTTCCTTTCTTTACCTGTATTTTTCTTTCCTCTCCCTCGCACCCTACCTCTCTCCCTCCCTCCCTCCCTCCCTCCTTCTCCCCCTCCCACCCTTCGTTTGTCTCTCCCTCCCACCATCCCTCACTCCTTCCCTCCGTTCCTCCCTCCCATCCCCAATGCCTCTATTTCTCTCCCTCCAATCCTCCCTCCCTGCCTTTGTTGTGTTAAATGGTATTAGAAACAGCGATTTGTGATGATACAAGGCACTTGCTTCTGCAGAAATTAGTTTCTTTGATCACTAATTGGGCGTCCCTGAATTTCATGAGATGATTGGTGGAATTTTGGTGTTATACGCAGGCGTTGTTCAAGTTGTCGTTTCTACATGCATGAATATGTTCATTGAGGACGGTGTCGAGGTTTCTTGCTGTTTCACCTACATAAATCTTGTCGCAGCCTCCACAGGGTATAGTGTAAGCCCCTGCGTTGACTGGTTCGTGGTGCTTTGATTTTGTATTGGTTAGAACCTTTACTGAAGTGCTGGAAGCGATGGCGACTCTGGTGTTAGCTTGTGAAAGTACTTTAGAAACGTTCAGTGCAACCTGGCTGTTGGGAAGAATTATAACTTTGTTAGGAGTGGTGTTGGTGCGTGGAGAATTAATGATCTGAAGAGCTCTTTTTTTGCAATCTTTAATGAAAAAGGAAAGAAAATGTAAATCAGTGAAGGTTTGGTGAATGTATGTACATTCCTCGTCAAGAAACTCAGGACTAAAATTCGGAACGTTCTTAGGAAGAATCCGATGATGATGCCTCTTTTGGTCTTTTAATCCTGACTGGAAAAGAAGTGTGTGAGATCATTTTTATTTGTAGGTTTCCGGTAAACTTAAAATCTTAGGTTCTTATCTACTTTGTGAATGAGGACGTCTAGGAAAGGTCATTGAATTCTTCTTCTAGTGTGAACTGGATCACCGGTTCAGGCGAGGCTCAACGCAGTTGAACCGGCTATCCAGTTTACACAAGAAGAAGAGTCCAATGACAAGCTACATTTCGTAGACGTCCTCATTCACATAGTAGACAACAACTTAAGATTTCAAGTTTACCGGAAACCTACAAATAAAAATGATCTAATCGCTGTTTCTAATACGATTAAACAAAACAAAGGCAGCTTCACCATCTCTGAAATCTTAGCAAGAATCCTCCTGAAAACAGTAAACTCTGCCATCACATAGTCTCTCCTGCTACACAAGCACTTTACAGAGAATGAACATTGAAACAAGCCTTCTTTATCCAGCCTATAGAAATATTTGTCTTACCTAATTTTATGTTACTCACGTGCAAGTTAATTGTTCTACCATATTGTATTACTACTACTACTACTACTACAACTTATATCACTTCTACTACTGCTATCACTAGTATTGCACCTCACTCTGAGCCTATGTATACCCTCTGTGTACATGTGCTGTTTGACGAAGCTCTTGGAGAGCGAAACGTTGCCACACTAAAAATGTCAAATTAGTTGCACTTGTGTCCTTTTACTGAAAGCATTTTTATTGTTATGAAACATACAAGTAGGGAACAGGATGAAGTTGGAGCCATCTGTGGGCCAACTGACTTTATCTCGTTGACATTATAATGCTGTACGAATGTGTTCCATACTCGAGTCATCCTGGGGATAAATGATCTCAGATGAAGTGATGTTCTGGAGAAGGGTACAGCCAGAGTGAAGTTATTGCTTTCTGCCCGTCTTCCTTCAATATGTCCCTTCTTCCCTCCCATAATCCTTCCTTTCTTCACAATCTTTCTTCACCCTCCTTCCTCCCTCCCTGCTTTCCTCCCTTTCACAATCATTCTTCCTTCTCTCACCATGTCTCCCCTCCCTCCCTCCCTCCCTCCCACCCTTCCTCCCTCCCTCCATCACTTCCACTCCTCTTCTGTTAGTTTTATTGGTGGACGGAGGTGTTGATGGCCATTGTTATCTCCGCCCCGGTGACCTCCCTCTAGTTCCCTTTCTTGCTACCTTTCTTCCTTTCTTCCCTCATTTCTCCCTTCCTGCTTCTCTTACTTTCCCCTCTTTTGTTTCCTCATTCTCTCCTCTTTCTTGTCTCCCTTCCTACGTTTCTCAACCTCTCTCTCCCTCTCACTTCATCTTTCTATCTCTTGAAGAATCTCTTAATTAATCTATAGAGGTGATGGTGGTTACTGTTATCTTTGTAACAGTCTTCTTGCTCTCTCTTTCCCTCCTTTCTTTCTTACATTACTCAGGTTTCTAACTCCATTTCTTCACTGACTCACTTCTTCTCTCAGTCACTCCCATTATCCTTGCTTCTTTTTCCCCTTCCTTTCTTCTATGTTACTCTCTTTATCACCTCTCTTTTAGAACCAACTTACTTTTTTCTCTCTACGCGACTTTACGAGAGTATTCAACATCATTCATTATTCACCATGATTCACCATCATTCAACATCACTCAACATCACTCACCATCATTCACCATCATTCACCATCATTCAACGTCATTCAACATCACTCAACATCACTCAACATCATTCACCATCATTCACCATCATTCAACATCATTCACCATCATTCAACATCACTCAACATCATTCAACATCACTCAACTTCATTCAACATCATTCAACATTCAACATCACTAAGCATCATTCAACATCACTCAACATCACTCAGCATCACTCAACATCATTCAACATCATTCAACATCATTCAACATCATTCAATATCATTCAACATCACTCACAATCATTCACCATCATTCAACATCACTCACCATCATTCACCATCATTCAACATCATTCCCCATCATTCAACATCATTCAACGTCATTCAACATCATTCCCCATCATTCAACATCATTCAACATCACTCAACATCATTCAACATCACTCAGCTTTATTCAACATCATTCAACATCATTCATCATTCAGCATCACTCAGCATCATTCAACATCACTCAACATCACTCACCATCATTCACCATCATTCAACATCACTCACCATCATTCAACATCATTCACCATCATTCACCATCATTCAACATCATTCACCATCATTCAACATCATTCAACATTCAACATCATTCACCATCATTCAACATCATTCACCATCATTCACCATCATTCGCCATCATTCACCATCATTCACCATCATTCGCCATCATTCACCATCATTCAACATCATTTAATATCATTCACAATAATTTATCAACATCATTCACCATCACTGAACATCATTCACCCTCATTCAACATTATTCACCATCATTCAACTTAATTCATCATCATTCAGCATAGTTCACCATCATTCACCATCATTCAACATCATTCACCATCATTCAACATCATTCAACATCATTCAACGTCATTCAACATCACTCAACATCATTCACCATCATTCAACATCATTCACCATCATTCAACATCATTCAACATCACTCAACTTCATTCAACATCATTCATCATTCAGCATCACTCAAGATCATTCAACATCATTCAACATTCAACATCACTAAGCATCATTCAACATCACTCAACATCACTCAGCATCATTCAGCATCATTCACCATCATTCACCATCATTCAACATCACTCACCATCATTCACCATCATTCAACATCATTCCCCATCATTCAACATCATTCAACGTCATTCAACATCACTCAACATCATTCAACATTCAATATCATTCAACATCATTCAACATCATTCAATATCATTCAATATCATTCAACATCACTCACCATCATTCACCATCATTCAACATCACTCACCATCATTCACCATCATTCAACATCATTCCCCATCATTCAACATCATTCAACGTCATTCAACATCATTCAACATCTCTCAACTTCATTCAACATCATTCAACATCATTCATCATTCAGCATCACTCAACATCATTCAACATCCAACATCACTCAGCATCATTCAACATCACTCAACATCACTCACCATCATTCAACATCACTCACCATCATTCACCATCATTCAACATCACTCAACATTATTCACCATCATTCAACATCACTCACCATCATTCACCATCATTCAACATCACTCAACATTATTCACCATCATTCAACATCACTCACCATCATTCACCATCATTCAACATCACTCAACATTATTCACCATCATTCACCATCATTCACCATCATTCAACATCACTCACCATCATTCAACATCATTCACCATCATTCAACATCATTCAACATCATTCACCATCATTCAACATCATTCACCATCATTCAACATCATTCAACGTCATTCACCATCATTCACCATCATTCAACATTCAACATCATTCAACATCATTCACCATCATTCACCATCATTCGCCATCATTCGCCATCATTCAACATCATTCACCATCATTCACCATCATTCACCATCATTCGCCATCATTCACCATCATTCAACATCATTTAATATCATTCACCATAATTTATCAACATCATTCACCATCACTGAACATCATTCACCCTCATTCAACATTATTCACCATCATTCAACTTCATTCATCATCATTCAGCATAGTTCACCATCAATCACCATCATTCAGCATAGTTCACCATCATTCACCATCATTCAACATAGTTCACCATCATTCACCATCATTCAGCATAGTTCACCATCATTCACCATCATTCAGCATAGTTCACCATCATTCAGCATAGTTCACCATCATTCACCATCATTCAGCATAGTTCACCATCATTCAGCATAGTTCACCATCATTCACAATCATTCAGCATAGTTCATCATTCACCATCATTCACATCATTCAGCATAGTTCACCATCATTCACCATCATTCAGCATAGTTCATCATCATTCACCATCATTCATCATCATTCACCATCATTCAGCATAGTTCACCATCATTCAGCATAGATCATCATTCACCATCATTCAGCATAGTTCATCATCATTCATCATCATTCAGCATAGTTCACAATCATTCACCATCATTCAGCATAGTTCATCATCATTCACCATCATTCAGCATAGTTCATCATCATTCACCATCATTCAGCATAGTTCTTCATCATTCACCATCATTCAGCATAGTTCACCATCATTCACCATCATTCAGCATAGTTCTTCATCATTCACCATCATTCAGCATAGTTCTTCATCATTCACCATCATTCAGCATAGTTCATCATCATTCACCATCATTCAGCATAGTTCACCATCATTCACCATCATTCAGCATAGTTCACCATCATTCACCAATATTGAGCATAGTTCACCATCATTCACCATCATTCAGCATAGTTCACCATCATTCACCATCATTCAGCATAGTTCACCATCATTCACCAATATTGAGCATAGTTCACCATCATTCACCAATATTCAGCATAGTTCACCATCATTCACCATCATTCAGCATAGTTCACCATCATTCACCATCATTCAGCATAGTTCACCATCATTCAGCATAGTTCACCATCATTCACCATCATTCCTCCTTCATCTGTATTTTACTCTATTTCGTAAAAAAGAATTTCTTTACCCCGCTGGGAAACATTTTCTTTCTTCTCGCCTCGTCCTTCTTATCCTTTGCTCTCTCTCTCTCTCTCTCTCTCTCTCTCTCTCTTTCTGTTCCCAGTTTTACTCTTGCAGTATTTTTAATTTCGTTTATCTACGTTTCTTACCAATATTTTATTTTCTCTTGGAAACGCTAAACCTGTAGGGGAGTTTTTAATAAAAGGTAATCATATAGATAACTGGGTCAGAGAGCCGACAGGAGCATGAATTAGACTCTTGTGTAGCACTTGTGCAACGCTTATGCAACACTTGGCAACACTTGTGCAACACTTTGCAACACTTATGCAACACATGTGCAACAGCTGGCAACACTTGTTCAACACTTGTGCAACGCTTGTGCAACACTTGACAACACTTATGCAACACTTGTTCAACACTTGTTCAACACTTGTGCAACACTTGTGCAACACCTGGAAGCACTTGTGGGAAAGTCTGCCTAACCTACAGGCATGACCTACTTCCGCCTGTGGATTTGTCCAAGGTGACGCCGCCTACGACTACTTCACCTCACCTATGTATATAAGCTCTTTTTCTGCACATATGCTGTGCTCGTATCAAGACTGATGGACTGATAACATCAAGGCTGAGGGACTGTTTAACTCAAAATCCTTCTGATCTTCAACCATTCTTCTCTGTACTGAACCGAGGAAGACACCAGTTCGCAAAACGTTTCCTCAGTAAATATGCCGAAGTGTTGCACATAAGAGGTAATCAACTTTTATCTAAAAAATGCCTTTGGATCAAGACCCTCGAGCAGCATCAAAGTACTTCCCAAGTTCGACAGTTTTTGAAGAGAAAATTGAGTGAAAGGCCGACACGATGATAAAGCAGAAACAAATGTAATATATAATATAATTCTTTATTAGCAACGTTTCGCCCACACAATAGACTTTATCAAGTCACATAGACCTTTTGTGAGTTGACAGAGCCACCTGCAAAAACGAAACGTTGTCAATAAAAGATCTAATTTGCTATCTTTGTCTCTTTTACCATGGGACTTTTTACGAAAACATTGTCTCTCTCAGGCTGACTTTGCATCTTTTAAACATTACTTCTCCCTAGTTCCTCCCTCCTAGTTCCTCCCTCCTAGTTCCTTCCTCCTAGTTCCTTCCTCCTAGTTCCTTCCTCCTAGTTCTTTCCTCCTAGTTCCTCCCTCCTAGTTCCTCCCTCCTAGTTCCTTCCTCCTAGTTCCTTCCTCCTAGTTCCTTCCTCCTAGTTCCTTCCACCTAGTTCCTTCCTCCTAGTTATTTCCTCTTCCCGTTCTTATTCACTTTTGCTCATTCCTAACTTTTCTTCCCTTTCTCTTCAGGTTTCTGCAACAGAAGGTAATGAGTGTGTTTTCCAAGAACTAGGATACAGGATAGTGTTAGCAGAGTAGAAAACATTATTACTTGTAATGGGAGCAACTCTGTTATCCGCCTCAGCTCTGAAGGATAAGAATCTTGGAATTGTTAGTAGATAGTTTGCAGGTAACATTTTTCCGCTCTTATTTTTACTTTAAATAACTGGAAGATGATTCTCAAGGAGGGATTGTGGAGGTTCGGGGGGTGGGGGGGCATGCCTTATGCTGGTTAATGGCTCTTGATCCAAAGAACTAAACATATCTTTCATTTCCTTGGAATTTATGTCTGGGCCTCGTATTCCCTAGCCTCTATGTGACTCCCAACGGATTCAGCGATTTGCCTTAATGAAGGCAAATCGCTGAATCCGTTGGGAGTAAGATTTACTTAGACTTTGCATGCTTAGCAAACAAATTTTATTTTTAACAATGGCCTTGACGGCACACAGATTTTATGATCGCTGACCAGAAGACGCATTCTGAAGTTACCTCACAGAATCTAACAAAATTTGCACCTACACAACCTGAACCTATAATACATCTTACAAAATGGTTGTCGTTTCTCTAGGTTCAGGTTGTGTAGGTGCAAATTTTGTTAGATTCTGTGAGGTAACTTCAGAATGCGTCTTCTGGTCAGCGATCATAAAATCTGTGTGCCGTCAAGGCCATTGTTAAAAATAAATTTTGTTTGCTAAGCATGCAAAGTCTAAGTAAATCTTACTTGTTTACTAAAATGCTGGTCAGTCTTGCATAGAGAGGTGCTTGGTTTGGTTTTGGAAAGTGTAATTAATTTTTTTCTTCTTTTTGCAAGAAATTAGGGAAATCGAAGTACGTATTCGTTTTTATGCGACAATTTGCGAGGGCATCACCCAATTGGCTAAAGCCCTCCATCTTTGAAAACTTGATACCGCAAATACTGAACGGTTTCCAACTTTATATACTGGTGTGTACATGAATGGTTCAGAGAACCGACATGGCAGAAAAGAGCATTATTATTTGTGCTCCTTGAGTCTGTCATAAAGAGAGCAGCCAGTTTCTCTAAAGAATTAGAAGGAAAAGGCGCAGGTAATGGAGTAGACTCCAGAAGCATCTGTGGAAAGAGATGATGTACGAACAAGATTAACACGAAGGGTATTAATTGGGAGAAAAGTAAGTTTGATGGCAAAAATAACAAGAGTTGTTATGATTTAAGAGACTAGAAATATAGCTCTCCAGGAGAGCACCCCTCAAGGAAGGTTCCTTGATGTTGGTGAGGGGCTCTTGATTTAGGGAATTGGATCTTTGCTCCAGTTCCCCGAATTAAGCCTGAATGCCTTCCACATCCCCCCCCCCCAGGCGCTGTATAATCCTCCGGGTTTAGCGCTTCCCCCTTGATTATAATAATAATAATAATCCAGGAGAGCAAAACATTACCACAATAAAATGTCACATTAGTTGCACTTGTGTTTTTTACTTAACATAGAGCAATGTAGCCAAAAAGCAAAGATGTCATCTACATAGCGAAGTCAGAGAGAACATATCCCAGTAGTAATAAGTAGAACAGACTTGAAGTTTTCCATATAAAATATAGCAAGAACAAGGGATGGCGGGGAGTTCATGGCAACGTTCGCACTGACAGTTGTTTATTACAACTTATTTTGAGTTCATTGACGATGTGGCAATGAGAGAGTAAGAATAGATCTTCTGTTAAAGCTCCTGGGCCGAGGGAAGGAGTTCACCCGAGTTACAGTTGGTGCTTCTGACGGAATGTAATACAGTATTACCTCCGATTCCTTCCTATTAGAGGCCTGGGTTATCCTAGTCGATAGAGCGTCAGACAGTCAATTTACGGACCGCGATTCGATCCCCTCGTCCACCCTTATATATATATATATATATATATATATATATATATATATATATATATATATATATATTATATATATATATATATATATATATATATGTAGGAAGTAGGTTGCTAGACAGCAACCACCCAGGGAAGTACTACCGTCCTGCCAGATGACTGTGAAACAGAAACCTGTAACTGTTTTGCATGATGGTAGGATTGCTGGTTTCTTTTTCTGTCTCATAAACACGCTTGATAACAGGGATATCTTGCTACTCCTACTTACACTTTGGTCACACTTCACAGACACACACATGCATATATATATAAATACATCTAGGTTTTTCTCCTATTTCTAAATAGCTCTTGTTCTTCTTTATTTCTTCTATTGTCCATGGGGAAGTGGAAAAGAATCTTTCCTCCGTAAGCCATGCGTGTCGTATGAGGCGACTAAAATGCCGGGAGCAATGGGCTAGTAACCCCTTCTCCTGTAGACATTTACTTAAAAAGAAAAGCAGAAAAACTTTATAAAACTGGGATGCTTAAATGTGCGTGGATGTAGTGCGGATGACAAGAAACAGATGATTGTTGATGTTATGAATGAAAAGAAGTTGGATGTCCTGGCCCTAAGCGAAACAAAGATGAAGGGGGTAGGAGAGTTTCAGTGGGGGGAAATAAATGGGATTAAATCTGGAGTACCTGAGAGAGTTAGAGCAAAGGAAGGGGTAGCAGTAATGTTAAATGATCAGTTATGGAAGGAGAAAAGAGAATATGAATGAGTAAATTCAAGAATTATGTGGATTAAAGTAAAGGTTGGATGCGAAAAGTGGGTCATAATAAGCGTGTATGCACCTGGAGAAGAGAGGAATGTAGAGTAGAGAGAGAGATTTTGGGAGATGTTAAGTGAATGTATGGGAGCCTTTGAACCAAGTGAGAGAGTAATTGTGGTAGGGGACCTGAATGCTAAAGTAGGAGAAACTTTTAGAGAGGGTGTGGTAGGTAAGTTTGGGGTGCCAGGTGTAAATGATAATGGGAGCCCTTTGATTGAACTTTGTATAGAAAGAGGTTTAGTTATAGGTAATACATATTTTAAGAAAAAGAGGATAAATAAGTATACAAGATATGATGTAGGGCAAAATGACACTAGTTTGTTGGATTATGTATTGGTAGATAAAAGACTGTTGAGTAGACTTCAGGATGTACATGTTTATAGAGGGGCCACAGATATATCAGATCACTTTCTAGTTGTAGCTACACTGAGAGTAAAAGGTAGATGGGATACAAGGAGAATAGAAGCATCAGGGAAGAGAGAGATGAAGGTTTATAAACTAAAAGAGGAGGCAGTTAGGGTAAGATATAAACAGCTATTGAAGGATAGATGGGCTAAGGAGAGCATAGGCAATGGGGTCGAAGAGGTATGGGGTAGGTTTAAAAATGTAGTGTTAGAGTGTTCAGCAGAAGTTTGTGGTTACAGGAAAGTGGGTGCTGGAGGGAAGAGGAGCGATTGGTGGAATGATGATGTAAAGAGAGTAGTAAGGGAGAAAAAGTTAGCATATGAGAAGTTTTTACAAAGTAGAAGTGATGCAAGGAGGGAAGAGTATATGTAGAAAAAGAGAGAGGTTAAGAGAGTGGTGAAGCAATGTAAAAAGAGAGCCAACGAGAGAGTGGGTGAGATGTTATCAACAAATTTTGTTGAAAATAAGAAAAAGTTTTGGAGTGATATTAACAAGTTAAGAAAGCCTAGAGAACAAATGGATTTGTCAGTTAAAAATAGGAGAGGAGAGTTATTAAATGGAGAGTTAGAGGTATTGGGAAGATGGAGGGAATATTTTGAGGAATTGTTAAATGTTGATGAAGATAGGGAAGCTGTGATTTCGTGTATAGGACAAGGAGGAATAACATCTTGAAGGAGTGAGGAAGAGCCAGTTGTGAGTGTGGGGGAAGTTCGTGAGGCAGTAGGTAAAATGAAAGGGGGTAAGGCAGCCGGGATTGATGGGATAAAGATAGAAATGTTAAAAGCAGGTGGGGATATAGTTTTGGAGTAGTTGGTGCAATTATTTAATAAATGTATGGAAGAGGGTAAGGTACCTAGGGATTGGCAGAGAGCATGCATAGTTCCTTTGTATAAAGGCAAAGGGGTTAAAAGAGAGTGCAAAAATTATAGGGGGATAAGTCTGCTGAGTATACCTGGTAAAGTGTATGGTAGAGTTATTATTGAAAGAATTATGAGTAAGACGGAGAATAGGATAGCAGATGAACATGGAGGCTTTATGAAAGGTAGGGGGTGTGTGGACCAGGTGTTTACAGTGAAACATATAAGTGAACAGTATTTAGATAAGGCTAAAGAGGTCTTTGTGGCATTTATGGATTTGGAAAAGGCGTATGACAGGGTGGATAGGGGGGCAATGTGGCAGATGTTGCAAGTGTAGGAGGTAGGTTACTGAAAGCAGTGAAGAGTTTTTACGAGGATAGTGAGGCTCAAGTTAGAGTATGTAGGAAAGGGAAATTATTTCCCAGTAAAAGTAGGCCTTAGACAAGGATGTGTGATGTCACCGTGGTTGTTTAATATATTTATAGATGGGGTTGTAATAGAAGTAAATGCGAGGGTCTTGGCAAGAGGCGTGGAGTTAAAAGATAAAGAATCACACGCAAAGTGGGAGTTGTCACAGCTGCTCTTTGCTGATGACACTGTGCTCTTGGGAGATTCTGAAGAGAAGTTGCAGAGATTGGTGGATGAATTTGGTAGGGTGTGCAAAAGAAGAAAATTAAAGGTGAATACAGGAAAGAGTAAGGTTATGAGGATAACAAAAAGATTAGGTGATGAAAGATTGAATATCAGATTGGAGGGAGAGAGTATGGAGGAGGTGAATGTATTCAGATATTTGGGAGTGAACGTGTCAGCGGAAGGGTCTATGAAAGATGAGGTGAATCATAGAATTGATGAGGGGAAAAGAGTGAGTGGTGCACTTAGGAGTCTGTGGAGACAAAGAACTTTGTCCTTAGAGGCAAAGAGGTGAATGTATGAGAGTATAGTTTTACCAACGCTCTTATATGGGTGTGAAGCATGGGTGATGAATGTTGCAGCGAGGAGAAGGCTGGAGGCAGTGGAGATGTCATGTCTGAGGGCAATGTGTGGTGTGAATATAATGCAGAGAATTCGTAGTTTGGAAGTTAGGAGGAGGTGCGGGATTACCAAAACTGTTGTCCAGAGGACTGAGGAAGGGATGTTGAGGTGGTTCGGACATGTAGAGAGAATGGAGCGAAACAGAATGACTTCAAGAGTGTATCAGTCTGTAGTGGAAGGAAGGCGGGGTAGGGGTCGGCCTAGGAAAGGTTGGAGAGAGCGGGTAAAGGAGGTTTTGTGAGCGAGGGGCTTGGACTTCCAGCAGGCATGCGAGAGCGTGTTTGATAGGAGTGAATGGAGACAAATGGTTTTTAATACTTGACGTGCTGTTGGAGTGTGAGCAAAGTAACATTTATGAAGGGGTTCAGGGAAACCGGCAGGCCGGACTTGAGTCCTGGAGATGGGAAGTACAGTGCCTGCACTCTGAAGGAGGGGTGTTAATGTTGCAGTTTAAAAACTGTAGTGTAAAGCACCCTTCTGGCAAGACAGTGATGGAGTGAATGATGGTGAAAGTTTTTCTTTTTCGGGCCACCCTGCCTTGGTGGGAATCGGCCAGTGTGATAATAATATATATATATATATATATATATATATATATATATATATATATATATATATATATATATATATATATATATATGCAATAAGATCACAGTAAACAGGTGACTTCAGGTGGTTGTTTTGCATATATATATATATATATATATATATATATATATATGTCGTGCCGAATATGTAAAACTGGTCAATTAGCAAGAACTCATTTAAAATTAAGTCCTTTCTGAAATTTTCTCTTATACGTTTAAAGATATATTTTTTTCATTAATGTTGATGTAAAAATTTATAATTTTGCATGAAAAGAATCTTAGAAAACTTACCTAACCTTATTATAACAAGAAAAATTTATTTTAGCCTAACCCAGCTAAATATATTTTAGATTTGTTTACAATAATTTAATACTAAACAAACACAGTGAAATATATTTTTTTCGTTAGGTTCAGAATGATTTTGGCGACATTATTGCATACACAAATTTTCTCTTGTCCTATATGGCAAGATGAGTGTTGCCATTTAAGCCAAGATCGCAAGTTATGCCTATTCGGCACGACATTATATATATATATATATATATATATATATATATATATATATATATATATATATATATATATATATATATATATATATATATATATATATACATATGAGTAATTGTAATGTATATATTTACTTATTTGTACTTATATTTATATAGGAAAAACCAAAAGCGCACTACCCATGGCCAAACATGGTAACTGAGGTTAAACGATTTAAAGATTAAGGTGCCTTGTTTTGTCAGAGTAAAGTCACATTGAGAGTAATTTTCTCAGTGAGGAATGACACAGAACAAGTTTGTAATTGTCCAATTATCTCATGTGTCTTTTTTTCTTGGCCTTCCCTCCAAGGCTTGCATTTATATATCGTTTTATGTAAGTCTTTTTCTCTTCTTCCATCTTCATTTCTTTCATTACTTGTGCTTTAATCTTCTCTTTTTCCTCTCACCCTCTACCACTCAATCTCTTCTTCAACAATTACATTTTCTCCGCATTGTGCTTCAACTTTTCACCCAACTTCTCTTTATTGCCCTGTGTCTTCTCATCTCTTTACTACCGTTACTATAACCCTCCTCTTTACTCTGCTTCTCCTCTCACTCTCGTTTCGATACTCCTCATTTTCTCCATCTCCTTACTATGCTCCTCATCAACACCGCCTCACCATGGTACGCCTCATTATGGCATGCCTCATTATGGCACGCCTCATTATAACACGCCTCATTATGGCACGCCTCATTGTGACACGCCTCATTATGGCACGCCTCACCATGCAACTTCTCACCATGGCACGCCTCACCATGGCACGCCTTACCATGGCACGCCTCATTATGGGACGCCTCACCATGGCACGCCTCACCATGGCACGCCTCACCATGGTGCGCCTCACCATGGTGTGCCTCACCATGGCACGCCTCACAATGGTGCGCCTCACCATGGTACGCCTCACCATGGCACGCCTCATTATGGTAGGCCTCACCATGGTGCGCCTCACCATGGTGTGCCTCACCATGGCACGCCTCACCATGGTACGCCTCACCATGGTACGCCTCACCATGGTACGCCTCACCATGGTACGCCTCACCATGGTACGCCTCACCATGGTACGCCTCACCATGGTAAGCCTCACCATGGTACGCCTCACCATGGAACGCCTCACCATGGTATGCCTCACCATGGTACGCCTCACCATGGTACGCCTCACCATGGTACGCCTCACCATGGTACGCCTCACCATGGAACGCCTCACCATGGTATGCCTCACCATGGTACGCCTCACCATGGTACGCCTCACCATGGTACGCCTCACCATGGTACGCCTCACCATCCTGCTTCTCATCATGATATGCATTCTAATAACCATGATCCTCTTCATTCAAAGCATGATGCTCCTCATCATTACATTCATCCTACTAACCATGATGCTCCTGATCATCACATTCATTCTTCTAACAATGATGCTCATCATAACATTCATCCTACTAACCATGATGCTCCTGATCATCACATTCATCCTTCTAACCATGATGCTCCTCATCACGTTCATCCTTCTAACCATGCACATCCTGAACATGCTCTTCCTCATTATTATGCTCATAATCACAAAAGTCTACCTCCTCACCAAGTCTCTCTTGACCACGCTCCTCCTCCTCACCAAGTGTATCTGACCACGCACCTCCTTCTCACCAAGTTAATCCTGACCAAGCTCCTCCTCCTTACCAAATTTATCCTGACCACGCTCCTCCTCCTCACCAAGGTTATCCCGACCATGCTCCTCCTCCTCACCAAGTGTATCCTGACTACGCTCCTCCTCCTCACCAAGTGTATCCTGACCACGCTCCTCTTCCACACCAAGTGTATCCTGACCACGCTCCTCCTCCTCACCAAGTGTATCCTGACCATGCTCCTCCTCCTCACCAAGTGTATCCTGACTACGCTCCTCCTCCTCACCAAGTGTATCCTGACCACGCTCCTCTTCCACACCAAGTGTATCCTGACCACGCTCCTCCTCCTCACCAAGTGTATCCTGACCACGCTCCTCCTCCTCACCAAGTTTATCCTGACCACGCTCCTCCTTCTCACCAAGTTTATCCTGACCACGCTTCTCCTCCTCACCAAGTTTATCCTGACCACGCTCCTCCTCTTCACCAAGTGAATCCTGACCACGCTTCTCCTCCTCACCAAGTTTATCCTGACCACGCTCCTCCTCCTCACCAAGTTTATCCTGACCACGCTCCTTCTCCTCCTCACCAAGTTCATCCTGACCACGCTCCTCCTCCTCACCAAGTTTATCCTGACTGCGCTCATCCTCCTCAAAAGTTTATCCTGACCACGCTCCTCCTCCTCACAAAGTTTATCCTGACCACGTGCCTCCTCCTCCTCCTCCTCACCAAGTTTATCCTGACCACGTTCCTCTTCACCAAGCTTATCCTGACCACGCTCCTCCTCCTCACCAAGTTTATCCTGACCACGCTCCTCCTCCTCCTCACCAAGTTTATCCTGACCACGTTCCTCCTCCTCACCAAGTTTATCCTGACCACGCTCCTAATCCTCACCAACTTTATCCTCATAACGCTCCTCCTCCTCACCAAGTTTATCCTGACCACGCTCCTACTCACCAAGTTTATCCTGACCACGATCCTTCTCCTCACCAAGTTTATCCTGATAACGCTCCTCCTCCTCACCAAGTTTATCCTGACCACGCTCCTCCTACTCACCAAGTTTGTCCTGATAACGCTCCTCCTCCTCACCAAGTTTATCCTGATAATGCTCCTCATCCTCACCAAGTTTATCCTGATAACGCTCCTCCTCTTCACCAAGTTTATCCTGACCACGCTCCTCCTACTCACCAAGTTTATCCTGATAACGATCCTCCTCCCCACCAAGTTTATTCTGACTACGCTCCTCCTCAACACTAAGTTTATCCTGATAATGCTCATCATCCTCACCAAGTTTATCCTGATAATGCTCCTCATCTTCATCAAGTTTATCGTGACCACGCTACTCCTCCTCGCCAAGTTTATCCTGATAACGCTCCTCCTCACCAAGTTTATCCTGACCACGCTCATCCTCCTCCTTACCAAGTTTATACTGACCACGCTCCTCCTCATCACCAAGTTTATCCTGATAACGCTCCTCCTCACTAAGTGTATCCTGACCACGCTCCTCTTCCTCACGAAGTTTATTCTGACCACGCTCCTCCTCACCAAGTGTATCCTGACCACGCTCCTCCTCCTCACCAAGTTTATCCTGACCACGCTCCTCCTAATCAAGGTTATCCTGACCACGCTCCTCCTCTTCACCAAGTGAATCCTGACCACGCTTCTCCTCCTCACCAAGTTTATCCTGACCACGCTCCTCCTCCTCACCAAGTTTATCCTGACCACGCTCCTTCTCCTCCTCACCAAGTTCATCCTGACCACGCTCCTCCTCTGCACCAAGTTTATCCTAACTGCGCTCCTCCTCCTCACCAAGTTTATCCTGACCACGCTCCTTCTCCTCACAAAGTTTATCCTCACCACGTGCCTCCTCCTCCTCCTCCTCACCAAGTTTATCCTGACCACGCTCCTCTTCCTCACGAAGTTTATTCTGACCACGCTCCTCCTCACCAAGTGTATCCTGACCACGCTCCTCCTCTTCACCAAGCTTATCCTGACCACGCTCCTCCTCCTCACCAAGTTTATCCTGACCACGCTCCTCCTAATCAAGGTTATCCTGACCACGCTCCTCCTTCTCACCAAGTTTATCCTGACCACACTCCTCCTCCTCACCAAGTTTATCCCGACCACGCTCCTCCTCACCAAGTTTATCCTGACCACGCTCCTCCTTCTCACCAAGATTATCCTGACCACTCTTCTCCTCACCAAGTTTATCCTGACCACGCTCCTCTTCCTCACCAATTTTATCCTGACCACACTCCTCCTCCTCACCAAGTGTATCCTGACCACACTCCTCCTCCTACAAACTTTATCCTAACCACGCTCCTCCTCCTCACCAATTTTATCCTGACCACGCTCCTCCTCCTCACGAAATTTATCCTGACCACGCTCGTCCTCCTCACCAAGTTTATGCTGACCACGCTCCTCCTCACCAAGTTTATCCTGACCACGGTTCTTCTCACCAAGTTTATCCTGACCACGCTCCTCCTCATCCTCCTCACAAAGTTTATCCTGACCACGCTCCGCCTCCTCCTCCTCACCAAGTTTATCCTGACCACGCTCCTCCTCCTCACCAAGTTTATCCTGACCACGGTTCTTCTCACCAAGTTTATCCTGACCACGCTCCTCCTCATCCTCCTCACAAAGTTTATCCTGACCACTCTCCGCCTCCTCCTCCTCACAAAGTTTATCCTGACCACGCTCCTCCTCCTCCTCCTCATCACCAAGTTTATCCTGACCACGCTCCTCCTAACCAAGTTTATCCCGATAACGCTCCTCCTATAAACCAAGTTTATCCTGTCCACGCTTCTCCTACTCACCAAGTTTATCCTGACCATGCTCCTCCTCCTCACCAAGTTTATCCTGACTGCGCTCATCCTCCTCACAAAGTTTATCCTCACCACGCTCCGCCTCCTCCTCCTCCTCCTCACCAAGTTTATCCTGACCACGCTCCTCCTCCTCACCAAGTTAATCCTGACCACGCTCCTCCTCGTCCTCACCAAGTTTATCCTAGCCACGCTGCTCCTCCTCCTCACCAAGTTTATCCTGACCTCGCTCCTTCCTCTCCTCCTCACCAAGTTTATCCTGACCACGCTCCTCCTCCTCACCAAGTTTATCCAGATAACGCTCCTCCTCCTCACCAAGGTTATCCTGACCACGCTCCTCCTCCTCACCAAGTTTATCCTGATCACGCTCCTCCTCCTCACCAAGTTTATCGTGGCCACGCTCCTCCTCCTCACCAAGTTTATCCTGATCACGCTCCTCCTCTTCAACAAGTTTATCCTGACCACGCTCCTCCTGCTCACCAAGTTTATCCTGACCACGCTCCTCCTCCCCAAGTTTATCCTGACCACGCTCCTCCTCACCAAGTTTGTCCTGGCCACGCTCCTCCTTATCAAGTTTATCTTGACCACGCTCCTCCTCTTCACCAAGTTTATCCTGGCCACGCTCCTCCTTATCAAGTTTATCTTGACCACGCTCCTCCTCACCAAGTTTGTCCTGGCTACGCTCCTCCTCTTCACCAAGTTTATCGTGGCCACGCTCCTCTTCACCAAGTTTATCCTGGCCACGCTCCTCCTCTTCACCAAGTTTATCCTGACCACGCTCTTCCTCCTCACCAAGTTTATCCTGACCACGCTCCTCCTCCTCACCAAGTTTATCCTGACCACGCTCCTCCTCACCAAGTTTATCCTGACCACGCTCCTTCTCACCAAGTTTATCCTGACCACGCTCCTCCTCACCAAGTTTATCCTGACCACGGTCCTCCTCCTCACCAAGTTTATCCTGACCACGCTCCTTCTCCTCACTAAATTTATCCTGACCACGCTCCTCCTCCTCACCAAATTTATCCTGACCACGCTCCTTCTCCTCACTAAATTTATCCTGACCACGCTCCTCCTCCTCACCAAGTTTATCCTGACCACGCTCCTCCTCCTCACCAAGTTTATCCTGACCACGCTCCTTCTCCTCACTAAATTTATCCTGACCACGCTCCTCCTCCTCACCAAGTTTATCGTGACCACGCTCCTCCTCCTCACCAAGTTTATCCTGACCACGCTCCTTCTCCTCACCATGTTTATCCTGACCACGCTCCTTCTCCTCACCAAGTTTATCCTGGCCACGCTCCTCCTCCTCACCAAGTTTGTTTTGGCCACGCTCTTCCTCACCAAGTTGTTCCTTCTCATCTTGAACATCTTCATTATACATCTCCGTCCATTTTTGTTCCTCTTTCTCCATCTTTTTATTGTTGTCTTCCTTACGTTGATTGTCCTCCCGACTTTCCTTCTACTCCTCGCCATACTCCTCCTGCTGGTCATACTCCTCCTGTTGATCATACTCCTCATTATATTCCTCACCTTGCTGCAATTCATTATGCACGTCTTCTTAACAATGCTCTTTCTCTTCATGATGCTCCACTTCCTCACAGTGGTTGTCCCCTCCTCTTCACCATGCTCATCGTCCTCACTATATCCTCCTCGCCATATACTCCTCATCTTTATGATCTTCGTCTGCACCATGCTCCTCCTTCTCACCAACCTCTTCATCCTAATTATTGTTTCCACTCGCTATACACCTCAATATGTTCCTCCTCCTCGTTATGTTTCTTCTCCTCTCCTTGCTCCTCCTCCTCATTATGCTCCCCCTTCCTATGTACCATGCTGCCCATCCTCACCATGCTCTTCCTCATCATCTACTTCTCACAATGCCCCTCCTCACCATGATCCTCCTCCTCTCGTTGCTCTTTCTACTCATTATTCTCCTACAGTTCCTCAGCGTGCTCCTCATTATGCTCCTCCTCCTCCCTGTGCTACACCTCAGAAGCTGCTCCTACTCAACATGCTCCTTTGGCGGCCTTCTGCCAAACTAGTGGTTAGATTGTTAACCTGCCGGCCTGCAGTACCACGGGTACGTCATCAAACCCGATGTGGGGACTGCTGAGCCGGTCTTAGAGAAAGTATTCACCTGACCACCTTACGGTGTATATCTACTGGCCTTAGAAGCAGTATTCACCTGAGCACCTTACGATGTATATCTACTGGCCTTAGAAGCAGTATTCAACTGACTACCTTACGATGTATATCTACTGGCCTTAGAAGCAGTATTCACCTGACCACCTTACAATGTATATCTACTGGCCTTAGAAGCAGTATTCACCTGACCACCTTACAATGTATATCTACTGGCCTTAGAAGCAGTATTCACCTGACCACCTTACGGTGTATATCTACTGGCCTTAGAAGCAGTATTCACCTAAGCACCTTACGATGCATATCTACTGGCCTTAGAAGCAGTATTCACCTGACTACCTTACGATGTGTATTACTGCCCTTAGAAGCAGTATTCACCTGACCACCTTACAATGTATATCTACTGGCCTTAGAAGCAGTATTCACCTGTCCACCTTACGGTGTATATCTACTGGCCTTAGAGCAGTATTCACCTGACCACCTTACGGTGTATATCTACTGACAGTAGAGAGTATTAACCAGACCATCTTATAGTACACATCTACTGGCCTTATAGAGAGTATTCACCAAACTACTTCACGGAGTACATTTGAAGGTGATGTCTACGGACTCACTGCTGACTTCAGTCAACTACGGGCCTCCTGGCTGCAGTTACTAGTCAATCAGAGCCCTGCGGGACTTCAGTTACCTGAGGGCTTCGCTTAGTCTGCTGGCTTCAGTTACTGTGGGCCTCAGGACTTGGTTACCTGTGGGCCTCTGGTTGTAGTTTTACTGGCCAGTTTTGCGGACTTCGACCTGCAGGCCTTGGTGAACTTTGCTGGTCTCCTGCTGATCTAAGGGAGTGTAGTGTTTGGCTGTCCTCTGAAGAGAAAGACGCTATGCGGGTGACACAGCCGAGAAAGAGTGTTATAACAGAGACAAGGGTGTCGTGTGGACACAGTAGAGATGGTGTGTGTGACGCAGAGACAAGGGTGTCATGTGGACACAGTAGAGATGGTGTGTGTGTGTGTGACGCAGAGAAAAGAGTGTCGTGTGACACGGAGAGGAGCGTCATAACACAGACAAGGGTGTCGTGTGACACGGAGAGGAGCGTCATAACAAAGACAAGGGTGTCGTGTGACACGGTAGAGAAAGTGTTATAATACTGAGAGACAGGAGTGTAGTATAACTCCGTGTAACTAGTGTTTTTGTAATACTCCTCCTCATTATGCAGTTTCTCAGCATGTTCTGCTTCCTCACCATGTTAGTCCTCATTATGATTTCATCACCATGCTGCTCCTCGTCACCTTGCTCCACCTCCTCGTCACCTTGCTCCACCTCCTCGTCACCTTGCTCCACCTCCTCACTGTTCTCCTTCACTACAATATTCGTCTGGTAAAACCTGATATTGTACTCATATTCAACATTCTCTTGAATTACACAAAGGAAGTGAGTAGTAACACTAAGATACTCTCACACACTAGTACTCTCACACTAAGATACTCTCACACACTAGTACTCTCACACTAAGATACTCTCACACACTAATACTCTTACACACTAATACTCTTTTTCTAGTCAGTCATTTGAAACTAAACTTGACTGAAGAGTAATTTTTCATAACCCACAACTTAGAAAATCAGAAAAAACAAATAGCACAGCAAAAGGGTTACTGGCCCATGCTAGACAGGTCCAATTCACACCCGCTCCTAAGAAGGAGCACTACAGCAGGAATGCTAGGAAGGTTCAACAACTACCCACCCACATCACTCATGTACTTCTCTAACCAATTTTTAAAGCTACACGAGTTTTAGTTCCACTAACGCTACTTGGGAGTTTCTTTTTTTTTTTTACACAGGGTTTGATCCCTAGCTTTATTGACAGCTATTTACAGGTTAAGGATTCCTAACTTTATTGGCAAGCTAAGAGCTGTTACTTACATCAGCTCATTTGAAAGCATTTTTATTGTTATGAGACATACAAGTAGGAAACAGGATGAAGTTGGAGCCATCTGTGGGCCAGCATTTTCATTTGATCAACTGACTTTATCTCGTTGACATCATTATGCTGTACGAATGTGTTCCATACTCTAGTCATCCTGGGTATGTATGATCTCAGATGGAGTGATGTTCTGGAGAAGGGTACAGTCAGAGTGAAGTTGCTGCTTTCTGCCCGTCTTGTGGCATAAAAGCTTGTTTCACGCTGTCCTCGAAGTGGATCCAAGTGTGGTATTTTGACAATATTGGCCTTGTACATAACAGTAAGGCCACCCACATCCCTCCTATGTTGAAGGCTCTGCTGAAATGACAGATCTATCCAGGATGGGTCCAGGCGAGAGATGAGACGTCTTGCTCTGTTCTCTACTCTGTCAAGCAGTCGCAGATGAGAGGGAGGGCAGGCAAACCAAGAAAGTGGAGCGTACTCAAGGTGCGAGCGTACTTGTGCCTCGTACAGGATCTTGCAACCCCTACTGTCAAGCAGATGGGAGATACGGCGAAGTGCTGTAAGCTTCCTGGCTGCCTTGTTTGCAAGATTTACAACATGGTTCTTCATGGTTAGTTTGGAGTCAAATTTCACCCCAAGGATATCAACTTCTTCTCCAGGTGCCAACATCCTCCCATTCATCCTTACTACTGCACCAGCATTACCATCATGGTGCCTAGAGACGATCATCATTTGCGTTTTCTCAGGTGCAAATGTTACTTGCCATCTATTTCCCCAAGCTGATATAGCTCTCAGCTGGTGATTGATGTAGCTTAGAGCAGCTGGCATTTCTTCTCTTGGATAAGTGAATGTCAGTGTACAGTCGTCTGCATATGCATGTGATTCTGGGATGAGATGAAGAAGGTCGTTGAAGTAGACATTCCATAACAATGGACCCAGCACGCTTCCTTGTGGAACACTTGCCCCAATAGGATATCTTGCTGATTCCGTTCCATTGAGAACTACACTTAGAGATCTACCATGAAGGTAATCACAACTCTATTACCAAACCAATGCTTTTCTATAACCTTTCTAAATGTATTTTTTTCTACTTGAACCCATTTTAGCAAGTTATTTACATCCCCTTTATTTATTGTTGTTTTCCATTTATTTATTCTTGTTTTCTGATACACGGGATCAACTATGTCATTCTTCTCTGTACGTTTTCCATCGCATTTGTCTATTCTGTAATATAGTGACCAGAATTGTTCAGCATAATTTAAACGAGGCTTAACCAATGATGAAGAAAGGTTAAGTATGACCTGAGGACTCGTTATTTATACTTCTTGATATGAAGCTAAGAATTCTATTCTCTTTATTGAGAACACTTACGCACTGTTGTCTTGCCTTTAGATTACTGCCAATCAGATCTATTAAATCTTTTTCGCATTCAGAGCGATTAAGATTTATATTATTTAGTTTAAAAGTGGCAAGGTAATTTTCTTTTCCAAATATTTTATTTTTGCATTTATTTACATTAAATTACATTTGCCATTTCTCCGACAATTGTATCAATCTATTCAGATCTTCCTGTAACTCTCTAGTGTCCTCATCAGAATTAACCCGACGGCCTCTACAGGTATCATCGGCAAACTTGATTTTGTTATTTCCTCATCTATGCTGTATATGTATAGTTTGAACATCAACAATGACCCATGTGGAACATCGTTGGAGCAGCGTCCCCACTCTTATTTCTCCCTATTTAGACAAACTCTGTGTTGCCTCTATCTAGAAAAAAATCCCCTATTCCGTGTACCTCTACTTTCCTCAACGATCTCAGAAATGGAACTCTATCAAAACCCTTACTGAAGTTCATATATACTATATCGCATTTATTACCTTGATCTGCCTCTTCGAATACCTTAGTGAAAACTTTACTAACTCTTTAATTAAAGCAGGAACACCCCATTCTATACCCATGCTAAGAATCACTGATGAATTTATGTCTCCTGCTTGGTGGACAAGTATAACATTAGCTATTTTCCACTTATCTGGCACTGTGCTATTTTGTAGTGATAAACTGGTCCATGCTAGAACCTACCTAGTATGGGCCAACAGGCCTACTGCAGTGTTCCTCCTTTCTAATGTTCTTATGTAAATTAAAAAGACTAGCTAAGACTTTACTAAGTTCTTCTTACACTTTCTTATAGCTCTTGGCAACAGTTCACCATTTCTGGGGAGCTGTTTTGTTTTAATCAGTATCTGGTAATGTTTGGTTTTAATTAGGACCCGGGGTCAGGTTTGGTTTTAATCTATCTCTATGCCTAAGAACCATGTCTTCATTGAAATTCATAGTATATTACTTATTTTCATTCTGGCATACATAATTTTTGATTTCAAGAATCGTTCTAGTCTCTTCATACGTAAAAAGTGACCTGAAATAAATATTAAAGGTGGTACACATTTCCATATCGCTGACAAAATGCTGATATGAGCAACTTCTAAGTGGGATTTTCGTGTTGATAAGTAAGACACTTGTGTAACAGTTAGGTAACTTTACTCCAAAACGTTTGGCGTACATAGTAGGCTTCTTCAGTCGAGTAGAGAGGCAGCTTTATTCTCAGGATCCGAGTTAAATGTCCCGGGTTCGATTCCCAGCTGGTCGCAGAATTGTATTTGCTTAAAAACCACTTTGGATGCATTATTACGTGTACTGCTCGTCGAGAAAAGAATATAATTAGTCCACGTCCACGAATGTGCTAGCACCAGGAGGCAGATCCCCGAGGATTCGAACCCATGTCGTTTTGGCCCACTTCATGGTAAACGAAAATCACACATGACGCTCTAACTCACGGGACTACGCAACCCTACAAGAATGAAGCACCTAGTAGAGCTAGGTGTTTTACCTTGATCCGAGGACATACGATTGTGTGGGTGCCTCAGAGCTAATTTCATTCTACTCCCCGTTTGGTGTACTAGCCTTTCTATGTATGGGAGGACCAGCACATTTTTAGTCTGAGGTGTTATCCTAGGCTCTGTTTTATAATAAGTTTTCTTACCTGCCAGCAAGGCAGATTCCACGAACTTCTTAGGATACCGCAGTTTCATGGGAATATCAAATATTTTCCTTATTTCTTCATCTAGAAACTCCGTTTTCTTTGTATTACTTATTGAGTCTCCCCTTTAAATGGTCCAGTTTTCTCGTCCTTTTAAATGGACGCGTTTTCTCGAGTGTAGTTACTACATAGATAATTGCCAGTGACTTCTATATCACTGACAGTATAATTATGTATGAAAGATTATTTATATCCAAGCGGAGTCTGACCGAATTTTTTTAATTGCCAAGTTACATTCGTTAGGCTACTATTACAATATCAGTGCTTGTGGGATTTTTCAAATGCTATAATATCTAACCTTTCTAGCTATGGGTACTGGTATGTCTGAGAGTATTTCCTGTTCCATTTTCTGTTTCTCCCTCAATGCAGTGAAGACGTCCTCTGGGTTCGTATTTGCTTGGATATCCTCCTCTTATCTACAACTTTGCGAGCACCTGATGATGTGTTGATAGCAACACGAAAGGCCTAGAACTATTATACTACTTCCTCCATGGATGTTTTGCATCCTGTATAGCTTGGTTTGCGATATTTGCAAAAAAAAAAAAATACATTAATATAAATATATATATATATAATATATATATAATTATATATATATATATATTATATATATATACATGTATATATATATATATATATATATATATATATATACACACATATATATAAATATATGTATGTATAAATATATATATATATAAATTATATATACATATATATAAATTATATACACACACATATATATATATATATAACTTGACTTAAGAAATCGTAATGACACGATTGCAAATAAACCATACCCCCGGCCGGGATTGAACCCGCGGTCATAGAGTCTCAAAACTCCAGCCCGTCGCGCTAACCACTAGACCAGCTAGCCACAATAAGATTCATCCAACTAGATATATTTCTACACCATAGGAAAGTTAGCACAGGCACCTCTGTGACCACAAATGCAAGTTTTTACAGACGAATCTCCAGCTAGCGTGGCCGTGACGAACTCTAGCTCAAGTCCCTTCACTGCCGTCAACATGACGGCAGTGAAGGGAATTGAGCTAGAGTTCGTCACGGCCACGCTAGCTGGAGATTCGTCTGTAAAAACTTGCATTTGTGGTCACAGAGGTGCCTGTGCTAACTTTCCTATGGTGTAGAAATATATCTAGTTGGATGAATCTTATTGTGGCTAGCTGGTCTAGTGGTTAGCGCGACGGGCTGGAGTTTTGAGACTCTATGACCGCGGGTTCAATCCCGGCCGGGGGTATGGTTTATATATATATATATATATATATATATATATATATATATAAAATATAAACACACAAATATATATATATATATATATATATATATATATATATATAATATATACACATATATATATATATATATATATATATATATATATATAATATATATACATATATATATATATAATATATATACACACATATATATATATATATAATATATATACATATATATATATATATATATATACACATATATATATATATATATATATATATATATATATATATATATATATATATATAATATATACACACATATATATATATATATACATACATACACGTCAATGAAATCTCGAAACAAGTGATTTTAATTCATTTACCAAACTGCAGCACACTAGGACTCGACCCTACAAATGTTGTACCGCTTCGTGAGACAACACAACGTACACATCACCTTTACCACTCAGCCACCGAGTGGTAAAGGTGATCTGTGTGTTGTGCTGTCTCACGAGGCGGTGCAGCATTCGTAGGGTCGAGTCCTGGCCTGCCACAGCTTGATAAATGAATATATATATATATATATATATATATATATATATATATATATATATATATATATATATATATATATATATATATATATATATATGCAAAACAGCAACTGTAAAAAAGAGTGAAATTCCAGGCGCTTTCACGACTTCTCACATTATCAAGGAACTATAAAAATAAAACATCAACTGGAAGGCATATAAGGGCAAGACTACATCTCACAGTCGCATCACAACAAGACTACACCTCACAGTCACGTGACAACACCCAACTCTATACCACACCTTATACTCTACCCGAGCATTAAGGTTTTTTTTACTGGTCTAATATATCATTAAATTCTTCCGAAATTTTATTAATTATAAATTAATCCAATTTATATAAACCAAAATAAATATTCATATTTTCCAAACTGTTTTTTATGAAACATTATTCTATTATATTCCTGTCGACAATAGACTTGCTTGATTCAACTTTCTCAGCCTTTTCAAAATCAACTGGATGGTTAAAATCTCTCAAATGAATAAACAGAGCATTAGAATCTTGTCCACTTCAAATGTTTTATTTATGTTGTTTTAATCTTAGATCAAGACTTTTACCAGTTTGACCATAATAAACTTTATCACATGTTTTACAAGGAATCTTATAGACACACCAGTCAAAATTTTGTGGGAAATTTTTAATCACGTTTTAATTACCGTATCAAGATTTTTAATACAACTTTGATATTAAAAGTTTTAAAAAGAGAAGGCATATCAACCAAGTTTTCATGGTAAGGGACCTTGTCGGATTAGCACTTTCTTTGATTATAATAATAGTCATGGTAAGGGAGGACCAACATATTTTTAGTTGAATGAGGTTGGTTGTTCATTTTTTAATTGTAAGACGTATTTTCTTGGATATTTTAGAATATTAGCTATATCAAAAATTATTGAGATTTCTTCATCTATGAATTCTGGACTACAAATATGCAAAGCTCTCAAAAACATTGATGAGAAAACAGACAGATTAACTCTATCTTCATGTGAAGAATAATAGTGTATATAGGAACTGTTATTTTTTGGTTTTCTGTCAATTATAAATTTAAAATCATTGTTACCCTTAATAATTAAAAAATCTAGCAAGGCAATGAGTTATTTTCTTCGAATTCATCAGTAAAATTTATAGAATGAGCTAAGCTTTTTAATTTAACAAGGAAACGGTTTATATCTATATTTTTAGGCATAAGACACAAAACACCATCAACAAATCTGTACCAATCTTGTTTCAAAATATTTCACGTATGAATTACTAAAACAGTAGAGATAAGATTTCCCATTGCCATACCAAACTTCTAAGTGTAAAACTCGTCACTAAACACAAATTTTGCATCAACAATACTTATTAAACTTTGGAAGATAAATAAAAATTTTCATGCTTAAGTTGAAGAATATCAATATCAACCTATTTTCGGAAGTTAAACAGTTTGTACGAGGAGAGAAGATGCTCCTGCAGTTCTTTCACTTTCTCGTAAACAAAGATGTGACTCAGATGTTTACTGTCTAGGCTTGTCGAAGATGGAAGAGCTCTCAAAATATGTGTGTGTGTATACTCACCTATATGTAATTGTAGAAGTCGAGCCATAACTCTCGGCCCCGCCTCCTCCCTAGTCAGTATTAGGTCAACTGTCTCCTTGCTCCAATAGCCTCATCGAACTGCTTCTTAAAGCTATGTATGGGTCCTGCCTCCACACCATCACTCTCCAGATTGCTCCACTTTCTGAGAAATCTATGACTGAAGAAATATTTCATAACATCCCTATGATTCTTCTTAGTTTTTAGCTGCCAGTTATGTCCTATTCTTCGGGAGTCCCATCTGTGAAACATTCTGTTGCTGTCCACCTTGTCAATTCCTCTCAGTATTTTATACATCGATATCATATCTTCCCTGTCCCTCCTGTCCTCCAGTGTCGTCAGGTTGAGTTCCCTTAACGTCTCCTTAGCCCCGGGATTTGTTGCAAACAATTACATTTTCACCAGTTTAACACTGAATGGAATTATGATAGCAGGTATAACTAAGTAGCGGTCCCGGATTTTTGCTTAGCAGATTACAATGGGCTTAGAGAACACTTGTCATCTGTGGACTGGGGTAACGAAGAGAGCTATCATTATTACAGCTTTCTAAACACTATACATGCTACCCAAAGAACCTTTATCCTGTATAAAGAAATAAGATCGAATGGAAATGACCCAAAATAGATGAATAATAGGCTCAAATATCTTTTAGGGCAGAAGAAAGGATTTTATATCTGCATCAAAATAGGTAAGGGTCTTCTAATGAATCAGTCAGTATACTGACATCATGAGGGACGTTAAAAAGGGGATTAAAAAAAAAAAGCTAAACGGGACTACGAAACTGAAGTTGTTAGGGATTCGAAAACTAACCCAAAAGGTTTCTTCCAGATTTATAGAACAAAAGTTAAAGAAGAGGGAAGTCCCCTTAAAAATAACTATGGGCATCTTACTGACAATGAGAATGAAATGTGCTCATTTTTTATAATTATTTTCACTCAGGAAGACACTAACAATATCCCAGTAATTAATTTTTATAGTGGGCCTGAGGAAGATAAATTATGTAATATCACAGTCACTAACGAAATGGTTATCAAACAGATATACCATTTGGAGCAAAATAAATTCCCGGGCCCTGATGAACTTTTTTAAGAGTTCTTAAGGAATGCAAAATGGAACTTTGTGAACCATTGACTAATATTTTTAATATATCTCTTCAAACAGGTTTAGTGTCTGATATGTGGAAGTTGGCCAATGTAATTCCTATATTTAAAGAAGGAGATAAGTCGTTACCGTCAAATTTCCGCCCAATTTGCCTGACCTCAAATGTAGGCAAATTACTAGAGTCAATTATAGCTGATAATATAAGAAGCCATCTTGATAAGCATAAATTGATTAATGATACCTAGCATGGATTCACGAGGGGCCCTTCCTGTCTAACTAATTTATTAACTTTAAAATTTTTAGACTGTTGGTCACGATAAAGAATTCGAAATTTTTTATTTAGATTTTAGTACGGTTTTTGATAGAGTACCGCACCAGTGCTGTCATGAATCGAGTCATGGCTCACGAACAGGAATCAGAGTGTGTGCATAAATGGGGTGAAATCCGAGTGGGGATCTGTAACAAGTGGCGTTCCACAGAGTTCAGTCTTAGGCCCGTTGTCGTTTATTATATATATCAATGATCTTGAGGGAATTACTAGTGATATGAGCCAATTCGCCGATGACACGAAGATAAGTAGGATAATTGATTCAAATGTAGATGTCACAGAACTTCAGGAGAATTTGAGCAAACTCAATTTCTGGTCAGAAAAGTGGCAGATGCAGTTCAATGTAGATAAATGTAAGGTTCTGAAGCTCGGGAGTGTCCATAACTCTAGCACTTGTAAGTTAAATAATATAGAACTTAGCCATACAGATTGTGAAAAGGACTTGGGGATTATGGTAAGCAGCAACCTTAAAGCAAGACAGCAGTGCGTACCCATGCGTAATAAGGGAAACATATTGCCAGGGTTTATATCAAGAAGTGTAAGCAACAGATGTCGTGCGCTTATATTACAGGTTTATACATAGGAACATTATCATTGGAAGTAAGATGGGAAAGATGTCGAGCTTGATCTGCATTTTGAACTGTAATGATGTGCGCACCGCTCTGAAGAGTGTGAAAGGATATATTTTGGCCAACGTGTTTTAAAAGAGCTTTACTAATAATTTGCTCAGAAAGATAACAATGGTTAATTAACAACCAACTAATTTTAGGTCACTGATAATGAATATCTTGGTTAACATTATTTGTTAGCTCTACTTTTCAATTTACACCAACGTGTCACAACAGGTTCCAACAATCTTGTAGCAGTGTGTTTCTTACCACACTCACAGTCTGACTGACCTTCTTTATTGTTCCAGCAGTCATAGAAGGTGGTTGTGATGTCCAAGTTTATATTTTGAGGTGAAAGGTAAGTGATTTTCTTAGCCAAACACTTTTTAAACTTATAATAAATATTCACTGAGCAAGCTATTGATACGCATGTGAGCCATATTATATTAATTTTATTTTCCTACTGGATGATATAAATACTTCTGCTTAGCTGTCATGCTCTGTATTATAATGATAAATTAATAAATAAATTTTCCGTTTATTTTCTAACTGTAAGTTGTTTTCTTCTTTCAGATGCCTCGTACTTGTGTGAATAGTGCAGACAACTTCTGCTACATTTGTAGTGAAGTGACCTTTGCATCACAGAAGCGAAGTATAACTGCTATAGTTAGAAAGGCATATCACCTAAATTTTGGATGCAAGATTTGTGGCCAGTATAATAACTAGGCCCCACACATATGCTGCAACAATTGTGCTAATAACCTTCGCCAATGGTTGAACAAGAAGAGGAAAGGAATGACTTTTGCTGTGCCAATAACATAGCGCGAGGCAACACACCATACCAACAATTATTTCTGCATGGTATCTCCAGTACAAATGGGCTTGCCAAAGAAAAAAAAGTGGTCCATTGAATATCCAAACATGCACCAACTTCGGTATCCTTCGAGTCAGGTGAAGAAAGTGGTGAGGAGATAGAAGTGAAAAATGACAGTGCTGGATTAGAGTAACCGAAACTTTGATGAAACACACTCCTCTAGGCCATATCCCATAACCAAAGGGAAACTCCATGATCTTGTCAGGGATCTACAACTTCCCAAAAATAAGGCAGAGCTGCTAGGCTCTCGTCTTCAACAGTGGAATCTCCTAGCAGCTGATGTGAATTTCAAAATTTCGTGAACGTCAGCAGCAGTTCAACGATTTCTTTGTAATGGAAGGTGATTTAGCGGCCTGTAACAACTTTAATGGTCTGATGGAAGCAATTGTTATCGACTACGAACCCAGTCTTTGAAGATTCATCAAGATTCATCAAAAACGAGTCTGAAAGGTGTCTTGCTGCATAACGGAAATAGTAAACCATCAGTTCCTGTGGGCTATGCACCACATATGAAAGAATATGTTGAAAGCATATGTTGCAATGCATGAAATATGATGAGCATCAATGGCAGCTCTGTGGTGACTTAAAAGATTGTTGCTCTTGTGAAGGGCTTGCAGGGTGGATACACCTAGTACTGCTGCTTTCAGTGTGAATAGACAGCCTTGCAAGAGGGTCCCACTACATCAGGAGAGATTGGCCACCTCGTCAATCATTGGAGCCTGGATGAAAAATGTTCAACATCCTTCTCTCATTGAACCAAACAAAATTTTGCTACTACCAATACCCATCAAACTTGACAATTCCTCTCAGTATTTTGTATGCCGTTATCATGTCCCCCCTATCTCTCCTGTCCTCCAGTGTCGTCATGTTGATTTCCCTTAACCTCTCCTGGTAGGACATACCTCTTAGCTCTGGGACTAGTCTTGTTGCAAACCTTTGCACTTTCTCTAGTTTCTTTACGTGCTTGGCTAGGTGTGGGTTCCAAACTGGTGCCGCATACTCCAATATGGGCCTAACGTACATGGTGTACAGGGTCCTAAACAATTCCTTATTAAGATGTCGGAATGCTGTTCTGAGGTTTGCTAGGCGCCCATATGCAGCAGCAGTTATTTGGTTGATGTGCGCTTAAGGAGATGTGCCTGGTGTTATACTCACCCAAAGATCTTTTTCCTTGAGAGAGGTTTGTAGTCTCTGGCACACTAAACTGTACTCCGTCTGCGGTCTTCATTGCCCTTCCCCAATCTTCATTACTTTGCACTTGGTGGGATTGAACTCCAGGAGCCAATTGCTGGACCAGGTCTGCAGCCTGTCCAGATCCCTTTGTATTTCTGCCTGGTCATCGATCGAATGAATTCTTCTCATCAACTTCACGTCATTTTCAAACAGGAACACCTCGGAGTCTATTCCTTCCGTCATGTCGTTCACAAATACCAGAAACAGCACTGGTCTAGGACTGACCCCTGTGGGACCCCGCTGGTCACAGGTGCCCACTCTGACACCTCGCCACGTACCATGACTCGCTGCTGTCTTCCTGACAAGTATTCCCTGTGTGTGTGTGAGAGAGAGAGAGAGAGAGAGAGAGAGAGAGAGAGAGAGAGAGAGAGAGAGAGAGAGAGAGAGAGAGAGAGAGAAAGAGAGAGAGAGAGAGAGAGAGAGAGAGAGAGAGAGAGAGAGAGAGAGAGAGAGAGAGAGAGAGAGAGAGAGAGAGAGAGAGAGAGAGAGAGAGAGAGAGAGGCTTATTGACCTTTCAAGAAAATTTGGGTGAAAGTTTTCTAAGGAAGGTGGAAACTTTAAAAAATCATAAAAATGGATTTCAAATGATTGAGGAATAAAAAGATATTATTGTTTGTAAGTTACATAGTGAAGTTGCCTAATAACATTGGGTAGTTGGATTAATTGTTTTTATCGAAGTGGGATTAAATGGGATTAAATGTAGATATATTTCTCTTTGTGATGACAAACAGCACCATCTAGTGGTAAGAAAAATTACGCTACATTTTTAACGAAGTCAAGAGTCGCTTAAAGATTATTTTTTTTGTTGAGGGGAAGCGGACGATGGTCACATTTGGTGTCAAATTATTGAAGAGAAATTGCATGTGAGTGGCTTACTGATGCTACTTGCTGGTACTGAGAAATTCCGCGTTAAAAATAGATATCGATAGTAAAATACTGGACCAACTTCACCCCAATAGCTTTACTCCTTTACCTCACCCCCACACTACTCTCCCCAACACTACACCTCTATCTCACCCCCACACTACTCTCCCCAACACTACACCTCTACCTCACCTTCACACTACTCTCCCTAACACTACACCTCTACCTCACCCCCACACTACTCTCCCCAACACTACACCTCTACCTCACCAACACACTACTCTCCTCAACACTACACCTCTACCTCACCCCCACACTACTCTCCCCAACACTACACCTCTACCTCACCCCCACACTACTCTCCCCAACACTACACCTCTATCTCACCCACACGCTACTCTCCCCAACACTACACCGCTACCTCACCCCCCACTACTCTCCCCAACACTACACCTCTACCTAACCCCCACACTACTCTCCCCACTACACATGTACCTCACCCACACACTACTCTCCCAACACTACACCTCTATCTCACCCCCACACTGCTCTCCCCAACACTACACCGCTACTTCACCCCCACACTACTCTCCTCAACACTACACCTCTACCTCGCCAACACACTACTCTCCTCAACACTACACCTCTACCTCACCCCCATGCTACTCTCCCCAACACTACACCACTACCTCACCCCCACACTACTCTCCCCAACACTACACCGCTACCTCACCCCCACACTACTCTCCCCATCACTGCACCTCTACCTCACCCCCCACACTTCTCTCCCAACACTACACAGCTACCTCACCCCCACACTACTCTCCCCAACACTACACCTCTACCTCTCCACCACACTACTCTCCCCAACACTACATCTCTACCTCACCCCCACACTACTCTCCCCAACACTATGTCGCTACCTCACCCCCACACTACTCTCCCCAACACTACACCTCTACCTCACCCCCACACGACTCCCCCCAACACGACACCTCTACCTAACCCCCACACTACTCTCCCCAACACTACACCGTTACCTCACCCCCACACTACTCTCCACACACCTTTATCTCACCCCCACACTACTCTCCCCAACACTACACCGTTACCAAACCCCCACACTACTCTCCAACACTACACATCTACCTCACCCCCACACTACTCTCCCTAACATTTGACCTCTACCTCACCCCCACACTACTCTTCCAAACACTACACCGCTGCCTCACCCCACACTACTCTCCCCAACACTACAACTCTACGTCACCCCACACTACTCTCCCCAACACTACAACTCGACCTCACCCCTACACTACTCTCCCCAACAATACACCGCTACCTCACCCCCACACTACTCTCCCTAACACTACACCTCTACCTCACCCCCACACTACTTTCCCTAACACTACACCGCTACCTCACCCCCACACAACTCTCCCAAACACTACACCTCTACCTCACCCCCACACTACTCTCCCTTAACACTACACCTCTACCTCACCCCCACACTACTCTCCCCAACACTACACATCTGCCTCACCCCCACACTACTCTCCCAAACACTACACCTCTACCTCACCCCCACTCTACTTTCCCTAACACTACACCTCTACCTCAGCCCCACACAACTCTCCCTTAACACTACACCTCTACCTCACCCCCATATTACTCTCCCCAACACTACACCTCTACCTCACCCCCACACTACTCTCACCAACACAACACCTCAACCTCACTCCCACACTACTCTCCCCAACACTACTCCTCTACCTCACCCCACATTACTCTCCCCAACACTACACCTCTACCCCACCCCCACATTCCTCTCCCCAACACTACGCCTCAGCCTCACCCCCACTCTACTTTCCCTAACACTACACCGCTACCTCACCCCCACACTACTCTCCTTAACACTACACCTCTACCTCACCCCCACACTACTCTCCCCAACACTTCACCGTTACCTCACCCCCACACTACGCTCCTTAACACTACACCTCTACCTCACCCCAATCTACTTTCCCTAACACTACACCTTTATCTCACCACCACACTACTCTCCCCAACACCACACCTCTACCTCACCCCCACGCTACTCTCCCCAGCATTACACCACTACCTCACCCCCACACTACTCTCCCCAACACTACACCGCTACATCACCCCCACACTACTCTCCCAAACACTACACCTCTACCTCACCCCCACACTACTCTCCCCAACACTACACCTCTACCTCACCCCCGCACTACTCTCCCCAACACTACACCTCTATCTCACCCCCGCACTACTCTCCCCAACACTACACCGCTACCTCACCCACACACTACTCTCCCCAACACTACATCGCTACCTCACCCCCACACTACTCTCCCCAACACTACACCTCTACCTCACCCCCACACTACTCTCCCCAACACTACACCGCTACCTCACCCCCACACTACTCTACACACTACACCTCTACCTCACCCCCACACTACTCTCCCCAACACTACACCTTTACCAAACCCCCATACTACTCTCCCCAACACTACACATCTACCTCACCCCCACACTACTCTCCCCAACACTACACCTCTTCCTCACCCCCACACTACTCTCCCCAACACTACACCTCTTCCTCACCCCCACAGTACTCTTCCCAACACTACACCGCTACCTCACCCCCACACTACTCTCCCCAACACTACACCGCTACCTCACCCCCACACTACTCTCCCCAACACTACACCTCTACCTCACCCCCACACTGCTCCTCTGCTTCACCCCATACTACTCTCCCCAACACTACACCTCTACCTCACCCCCACACTACTCCTCTGCTTCACCCCATATTACTCTCCCCAACACTACATCGCTCCCTCACCCCCACACTACTCTCCCCAACACTACACCTCTACCTCACCTCCACACTACTCTCCCCATCACCACACCTCTATCTCACCACAACACTACTCTCACCAACACTAGTCCTCTACCTCACCCCACATTACTCTCCCCAACACTACATCGCTCCCTCACCCCCACACTACTCTCCCCAACACTACACCTCTACCTCACCTCCACACTACTCTCCCCATCACCACACCTCTATCTCACCACAACACTACTCTCACCAACACTAGTCCTCTACCTCACCCCACATTACTCTCCCCAACACTACATCGCTCCCTCACCCCCACACTACTCTCCCCAACACTACACATCTACCTCACCCCCACACTACTCTCCCCAACACTACACCTCTTCCTCACCCCCACACTACTCTTCCCAACACTACATCTTTACCAAACCCCCATACTACTCTCCCCAACACTACACCGCTACCTCACCCCACACTGCTCTCCTCAACACTACACCTCAATCTCACCCCACAGTACTCTCCCTAACACTACACCGCTACCTCACCCCCACACTACTCTCCCCAACACTACACCTCTACCTCACCCCCACACTACTCTCCCCAACACTACACCTCTACCTCACCCCACCCTACTCTCCCAAACACTACACGTCTACCTCATCCCCACACTACTCTCCCTTAACACTACACCTCTACCTCACCCCCACACTACTCCTCTGCTTCACCCCATACTACTCTCCCCAACACTACACCTCTACCTCACCCCCACCCTACTCCTCTGCTTCACCCCATATTACTCTCCCCAACACTACACCTCTGCCTCACCACCACACTACTCTCCCCAACACTACTCCTCTGCCTCACCCCCATACTACTCTCCCCAACACTACACCTCTACCTCACCCCCACTCTACTTTCCCTAACACTACACCTCTACCTCACCCCCACACTACTCTCCCTTAACACTACACCTCTACCTCACCCAACTCTACTCTCCCCAACACTACACCTCTACCTTACCCCCATATTACTCTCACCAACACTACACCTCTACGTCACCTCCACACTACTTTCCCCATCACCACACCTCTATCTCACCACAACACTACTCTTACCAACACTAGTCCTCTACCTCACCCCACATTACTCTCCCCACCACTACATCGCTACCTCACCCCCACACTACTCTCCCCAACACTACACCTCTACCTCACCCCCACACTACTCTCCCCAACACTACAACTCTACCTCACCGCCACACTACTCTCCTCAACACTACGCCTCAGCCTCACCCCCACACTACTCTCCACAACACTACACCTCTACCTCACCCCCACTCTAGTTTCCCTAACACTACACCGCTACCTCACCCCCACACTACTCTCCCTAACACTACACCTCTACCTCACCCCCACTCTACTTTCCGTAAGACTACACCGCTACCTCACCCCCACACTACTCTCCCGAACACTACACCTCTACCTCACCCCCTCACTACTCTCCCCAACACTACACCGCTACCTCACCCCCACACTAATCTCCCCAACACTACATCGCCACCTCACCCCCACACTACTCTCCCCAACACAACACCTCTACCTCACCCCCACACTACTCTCCCCAACACTACACCTCTATCTCACCCCCACACTACTCCCCCCAACACTACACCTCTACCTAACCCCCACACTACTCTCCCCACTACACATGTACCTCACCCCCACACTACTCTCCCCAACACTACACCTCTATCTCACCCCACACTACTCTCCCCAACATTACACCTCTATCTCACACCCACACTGCTCTCCCCAACACTACACCTCTTCCTCACCCCCACACTACTCTCCCGAACACTACACCTCTACCTCACCCCCACACAACTCTCCTCAACACTACACCTCTACCTCTCCCCCACACTACTCTCCTCAACACTACATCTCTACGTCACCACCTCACTACTCTCCCGAACACTACACCTCTACCTCACCCCCACACTGCTCTCCCCAACACTACAGCTCCACCTCACCACCACACTACTCTCCCCAACACTACACCTCTACCTCACCCCCCACACTACTCTCCCCAACACTACACCGCTACCTCACCCCCTATTACAACCCAATAATGCTGTATGAACCAACGATGCCCAATGCTGTTCCGGCCACCTCAAGGCTCGAGCCTGATTTTCTAAGCTTTCGAAAAATTGCTCTGGTTCGGCCTCATTGAAGCGGGGAACAAACTGTACTGCTTTCTGTAAACTAAAATTATTTACAGAATGCGAAAACTGCCTCCTTTCTCTTTCCCTATCATATTCTTCCCTTGCGAATGCTCTCTGTTCCCTAGTTTGCTCAAGATCGATTTTTGCCAGCTCAAGTGCCAACGACGCTGATTCGCCTTGAGACAACCCAGCTGCACTATACTGACCATTCTGCTCCGTAGGTGTATCATCTTCCTCCTGCGAGAACATAGGAGTTTTTGCCCCAGCTCCCGTAGAGGGAGGAGTATGATGTGCCATCTCTTTTTCTATAAGTTTGTCTGCAATCAGTGAACGCAGTTGCGCAGTTGTGAGAGTGCGTTTGTATGTAATGCCAATGGAACGAGCAATTTGCCAACAACGCTGTAGGGACAATTTAGGTAGGTTATGCAAAGTATATGCCGACACCAGGCGTCTGACTCGTCTAGGTGGCATAAGTTATTCGCTATGCACAGTACGATTGCAGAATACCCCCACACTACTCTCCCCAACACTACACCTCTACCTCACCCCCACGCTACTCTACCCAACACTACACCACTACCTCACCCCCATACTACTCTCCCCAACACTACACCGCTACATCACCCCCACACTACTCTGCCCATCACTACACCTCTACCTCAGCCCCACACTACTCTCCCCAACACTACACCGCTACCTCACCCCAACACTACTCTCCCCAACACTACACCTCTACCTCACTCGCACACTACTCTCCCAAACACTACACCTCTACCTCACCCCCACACTACTCTCCCGAACACTACACCTCTACCTCACCCCCACACTACTCTCCCCAACACTACACCGCTACCTCACCCCCACACTTCTCTCCCGAACACTACATCGCTACCCCACCCCCACACTACTCTCCCCATCACTACACCTCTACCTCACCCCCACACTACTCTCCCCAACACTACACCGCTACCTCACCCCCACACTACTGTCCACACTACACCTCCACCTCACCCTCACACTACTCTCCCCAACACTACTCCGTTACCAAACCCCCACACTACTCTCCCCAACACTACACATCTACCTCACCCCCTCACTACTCTCCCCAACACTACACCTCTACCTCACCCCCACACTACTCTTCCCAACACTACACCGCTACCTCACCCCACACTGCTCTCCTCAACACTACACCTCTACCTCACCCAACACTACTCTCCCCAACGCTACACCGCTACCTCACCCCCACACTACTCTCCCCAACACTACACCGCTTCCTCACCCCCACACTACTCTCCTAAACACTACACGTCTACCTCACCCCAACACTACTCTCCCTTAACACTACACCTCTACCTCACCCCCACACTACTCTCCCCAACACTACTCCTCTGCCTCTCCCCATACTACTCTCCCCAACACTACACCTCTACCTCACCCCCACTCTACTTTCCCTAACACTACACCTCTACCTCACCCCCACACTACTCTCCCTTAACACTACACCTCTACCTCACCCAACTCTACTCTCCCCAACACTACACCGCTACCTCACCCCCACACTACTCTCCCCAACACTACACCGCTACCTCACCCCCACACTACTCTCCCTTAACACTACACCTCTACCTCACCCAACTCTACTCTCCCCAACACTACACCTCTCCCTTACCCCCACACTACTTTCCCCATCACCACACCTCTATCTCAACCCCACACTACTCTCACCAACACAACACCTCAACCTCACCCCCACACTACTCTCCCCAACACTAGTTCTCTACCTCACCCCCGCATTACTCTCCCCAACACTACACCTCTACCTCACCCCACACTACTCTCCCCAACACTACACCTCTACCTCACCGCCACACTACTCTCGTCAACACTACGCCTCAGCCTCACCCCCACACTACTCTCCCCAATACTACACATCTACACACACACACACAGTGTGACTTTGTCAATGGTCCAAATCGGACCGAAACGTCGTCGTAAGCTTCTCTCTTTTATATGCGGGTTATTTGTGTGTCGTTCCAGTCACGGTATTGTGCCTTTTTGTTATTTATTTACTACACATCTACCTCACCCCCACACTACACTCCACAACACTTCTACCTCACCCCCACACTACACTCCACAACACTTCTACCTCACCCCCACACTACACTCCACAACACTTCTACCTCACCCCCACACTACACTCCACAACACTTCTACCTCACCCCCACACTACACTCCACAACACTTCTACCTCACCCCCACACTACACTCCACAACACTTCTACCTCACCCCCACAGTACACTCCACAACACTTCTACCTCACCCCCACACTACACTCCACAACACTTCTACCTCACCCCCACACTACACTCCACAACACTTCTACCTCACCCCCACACTACACTCCACAACACTTCTACCTCACCCCCACACTACTCTCCCAAACACTACACCTCTACCTCACTCCCACACTACTCTCCCTAACACTACACCTCTACCTCACCCCCTCACTACTCTCCCTAACACTTCACCTCTACCTCACCCCCACACTACTCTCCCCAGCACTACACCTCTACCTCACCCCCACAATACTCTTCCCAACACTACACCGCTACCTCGCCCCCACACTATTCTCCCTAACACTACACCTCTACCTCACCCCCACACTACTCTTCCCAACACTACACCGCTACCTCACCCCATACTACTCTCCCCAGAACTACACCTCTACCTGACCCCCACACTACTCTCCCCAACACTACACCGCTACCTGACCCCCACACTACTCTCCCCAACACTACACCGCTACCTCACCCCCACACTACTCACCCCAACACTACACCTCTACCTCACCCCCACACTACTCACCCCAACACTACACCGCTACCTCACCCCCACACTACTCACCCCAACACTACACCTCTACCTCACCCCCACACTACTCACCCCAACACTACACCGCTACCTGACCCCCACACTACTCTCCCCAACACTACACCGCTACCTCACCCCCACACTACTCACCCCAACACTACACCTCTACCTCACCCCCACACTACTCACCCCAACACTACACCTCTACCTCACCCACATGCTACTGTCCCCAACACTACACCGGTACCTCACCCCCACATTACTCTCCCCAACACTACACATCTTCCTCACCCCCAACTACTCTCCCCAACACTACGCCTCTACCTCACCCCACACTACTCTCCCCAACACTACACCTCTACCTCACCCCCACACTACTCTCCCCAACACTACACCTCTACCTCACCCCCACACTACTCTCCCCAACACTACACCTCTACCTCACCACCACACTACTCTCCCCAACACTACACCTCTACCTCACCCCCACACTACTCTCCCTAACACTACACCTCTACCTCACCCCCACACTACTCTCCCCAACACTACACCTCTACCTCACCCCCACACTACTCTCCCTAACACTACACCTCTACCTCACCCCCACACTACTCTCCCCAACACTACACCTCTACCTCACCCCCACACTACTCTCCCTAACACTACACCTCTACCTCACCCCCACACTACTCTCCCCAACACTACACCTCTACCTCACCCCCACACTACTCTCCCTAACACTACACCTCTACCTCACCCCCACACTACTCTCCCCAACACTACACCTCTACCTCACCCCCACACTACTCTCCCTAACACTACACCTCTACCTCACCCCCACACTACTCTCCCCAACACTACACCTCTACCTCACCCCCACACTACTCTCCCTAACACTACACCTCTACCTCACCCTTGGTGTTCCTCATCACTCTCCTCCATCTCTTCCTCACCCTGGTCTTCATCACCCTGGTCTTCATCACCCTGGTCTTCATCACCCTCCTCCATCTCCTCCTCACCCTGGTCTTCATCACTCTCTTCCATCTCTTCCTCACCCTGATCTTCATCACCCTGGTCTTCATCACCCTCCTCCATCTCTTCCTCACCCTGGTATTCATCACCCTCCTCCATCTCTTCCTCACCCTGGTATTCATCACCCTCCTCCATCTCTTCCTCACCCTGGTATTCATCACTCTCCTCCATCTCTTCCTCACCCTGGTATTCATCACTCTCCTCCATCTCTTCCTCACCCTGGTCTTCCTCACCCTCCTCCCTCTGCTTATCACTCATGTACTGCTCTTAATAATCGTTCTTCACCTTACGTTCACACTATTCCCTTCACCCTGATGCAGCTCCTTATACTGTTCCATATCCTAACATTACTTTTCGTTTCCTGTTCCTCTTTTTCACCCTACCCCCTTTCCGCACGCTTCTTCTTATCATAATTCTCATTCTCTTTCTCACGTTGCTCATTCCCATTCAAACCACTTCTTACTCTTCGCCTTCTCTACTCTCATCATCTTATTCCATCCTTCCTTCTAACACTTCTTCCACGACACTCTCTTCACCCTTATTCATTCCCACTTAACTCTTTACATGCTGCTTATTCTCTTTACTTTACTCTCCGTATCCTACCTCCTCTTTTAACCAACACATTTTTAATATGCATGTTCCCCAATCTCAGTCTCCTCTCTTCCACTTCATATTCCTCCCCAACACCTTAACTTTTCCTCATATGCCTCATCTCCCTCTACTTTCTCATCACCTTCACTTTCCGTGCACTTCTCCCACCTCCTTCTCTCAGTCTTCTCCTTACCTCCACAGGAACAATCAGGGACGCAGCTTCATTAACCTCTATCGCCGTACCGCGACGCACAATTGTAAATTAAAAGTGATTCCCGAATTTCCCTCCAGCATAATGCCTCTGTCGTTCCATGAGGGCTATGTTCCTAAATCCTTAGGAAGAGTTTTGTTTTTTTGACGACGATCAATATATATATATATATATATATATATATATATATATATATATATATATATATATATATATATATATAAATAAATATATATATATATATATATATGCAATAAGATCACAGTAAACAGGTGATTTCAAAATATGCAAAACAACCACTCTGAAAGAATAGAGAAATTCCAAGCGCTTTCGTGACTACTCACATTATCATGTGAGTAGTCACGAAAGCGCTTGGAATTTCTCTGTTCTTTCAGAGTGGTTGTTTTGCATATATATATATATATATATATATATATATATATATATATATATATATATATATATATATATATATATATATATATATATATATATATATATATTATTGTAACCACGAACGAGTGGTATTGATCAATAACAACACAACAACACTGCGCTAGCCAAGGATTCGAACCCATGTTGTACTGGCCTGCCTCATGATAAGCGAAAACCACATGACGCTCTGGGTGGTCCTGTGGTTTAAAGCTTCATGTGGTTCTCGCTTACCATGAGGCAGGCCAGTACAACATGGGTTCGAATCCTTTGCTAGCGCAGTGTTGTTATTGTTTATATATATATATATATATATATATATATATATATATATATATATATATATATATATATATATATATATATATATATACATTATATATATTTATATATATATATATATATTATATACATTATATGGTATGGCAATGGGGAATCCTCTTTCACCTGTTCTTAGTAACCTATACATGGAATTTTTTGAAACAAGGTTGCTTAACACAATCCTCCCTAATAGAGCTAAATGGTTCAGATATGTTGATGATATTTTGTGTCTTATGCCCCAAAATGTAGATATACACCATTTCCTTGGAAAATTAAATAGCTTAGCCCATTCTATAAACTTTACTGTTGAGTTTGAAGAAAATAACTCATCGCCTTTTCTAGATGTTTTAATTATTAAGGGTACTAATGAATTCAAATTTAAAATTTACAGAAAACCTACAAATAACTGTTCCTATGTCCACTATTATTCCTCGCATCAAGATAGAGTCAAACTGTCTGTTTTCTCATCAATGTTTTTGAGAGCTTTATGAATTTGTAGTCCTGAGTTCATAGATGAGGAAATATCCAAAATTTATGAAATAGGTAATGATTTAAAATACCCAAGAAATGTAATTGATAAATCTTTTAAAGTTGCTAGAAATACTTTTTACAATCCAAAAAGGGACAACCAGCCTTATTCAACTAAAAATATGTTGGTTCTCCCTTACCATGAAAACTTGGTTGATATGCCTTCTCTTCTTAAGACTTTTAATATTAAAGTTGTATTAAAAAATCTTGATACAGTAAAAAAACGTTTGATAAAGAATTCCCCCCAAAATGCTGATGGATGTGTCTATAAGATTCCTTGTAAAATTTGCGATAAGGTTTATTACGGTCAAACTGGTAAAAATCTCGAACTAAGATTAAAACAACATAAATATAGCATTAGAACTGGACAAGATTCCAATGCTCTATTTATTCATGTAAGAGATTTTAACCATCCAATTGATTTTCAAAAAGTTGAGAAAGTAGTATCAAGCAAGTCCATGGTCGACAGGAATGTAATTGAATCTTGTTTCATAAAAAGCAGTTTTGACAATAATATGAATATTTCCTTTGGTTTATATAAATTAGATCCATTTATAATTAATAGAATTTGGTAAGAATTTAATAATACACTGGACAAATAATAATTTTTAAATTTTCTTGGGTAGAATAGTTTGTTGGAGAGTTGTGCAAAGGACCTGTCCAGTTGGGCCGGCGCGCGTCAGGTGTTTAACCGTTGTGGGATCTGATAGTGAGGTGCTGGCCAGACCCCTTATATAGCTTCATTGGATGCTTTACTTTCATAGTTCCTTGATAATGTGAGTAGTCACGAAAGCGCTTGGAATGTCTCTATTCTTTCAGAGTGGTTGTTTTGCATATTCTGAAATCACCTGTTTACTGTGATCTTATTGCATATTATATATATATATATATATATATATATATATATATATATATATATATATATATATATATATATATATATATGCAATAAGAAGACAGTAATCAGGTGATACCACTATATGTAAAACAACCATTGTGAAAGAATAATGAAATTCCAAGCACTTTCGTGACTTTTCACATTATCAAGGAACTATAAAAACAATACATTACAGAAAGGCATATAAACGGTCAAGCCTACACTTTACCATCACATCCCTCAACAAAGAAACACCTGTCGCGTGACGACACCTGATTCATAAGAAAGGAGGAACACTGCAGCAAGCCTGTTGGCCCATACTAGGCGGGTCCTTCACAATCCATCCCACTAACAAAATATTTGCCGAACTCAATTTTCAATGCTACCCAAGAAATAAGCTCTGATAACTCTATCCACTCTCATATGCAAGTCCCACTCAAATGCAACCCCTCTCACTCATGTATTTATCCAACCTAAATTTGAAACTACCCAAGGTATTAGCCTCAATAACCCTGGAAGGTAGACTGTTCCACTCAGCAGCTACCCTATATCCAAACCAATACTTTCCTATGTTCTTTCTAAATCTAAGCTTGTCTAATTTGAATCCATCACTGCGGGTTCTGTCTTGGAGAGATATTCTCAAGACCTTATTTATATCCCCTTTATTAATACCCATCTTCCACTTTTACACTTCGATCATGTCTCCCCTCATTCTTCGTCAAACAAGTGAATGTAATTTAAGGGTCTTCGATCTTTCTTCATAAGCAAGATTTCTAATGATAGGTATTAATTTAGTCATTCTAAGCTGAATGTTTTCTAACGAATTTATGTCCATTCTGTAATATGGAGACCAAAACTGAGCTGCATAATCTATGTGAGGCCTTACTTATGATGTAAAAAGTTGTAATGTAACCGCTGAACTTCTGTTGCTTACACTTCTTGATATAAATCCCAGTAATTTGTTTGCCTTATTACGTACGCTTAGGCATTGCTGTCTTGGTTTAAGGTTACTGCTTATCATAACCTACAAGTACTTTTCGCAATCTGTATGGCTAAGTTCTACATTATTTAACTGATAAGTGCTAGGGTTATGGACACTCCCGAGCTTCAGAACCTTGCATATATCTACATTGAACTGCATCTGCCACTTTTCTGACCAGGTATTGAGTTTGTCTAAATCCTCCTGAAGTTCCCTGATATCTACGTTTGAATCAATTATCCTGTCTTTGTGTCATCGGCGAATTTGCTCATTTCACTAGTAATTCTCTCATCACGATCATTGATATATATTATAAACAACAACGGGCCCAAGACTGATCCCTTTGGAACTGCACTTGTTACAGATCCCCACTCGGATTTAACCCCATTTATGGACACTCTCTGCTTCCTGTCTGTGAGCCATGACTCGATCCTTGCGAGCACTTTTCCTTCATTGCCATGAGCTGCCACTTTCTTTAACAGTCTTTGGTGCAGAACTCTATCAAAAGCCTTACTAAAATCTAAGCAAATAATATCAAATTCTTTATAGTGATCAACAGACTCAAAATTCCTTTCTGTAACACCTTTGGGTGAACCAAGGGTTCTTCATGCCTTTTTCATTATTTCTGTTACCCTTGGGTACAAACCTACCCTCAGCTTCATTGCATATTGTTGTCACATTCCATCATCGTGTGTACTGACCTCCCTGCCAGTTCTGTGTCACTGAACTCTGTGCAGGAAATTCATCATTCCTGCATAGTCTCCTTTCTTGTAGTTTGACTTCATTCGCCCTGCCTTCCTGCTTCCCTCTCCCCTTGTAACTCTACTATGTATCCAAGGGATCTTTCATATGTGATGTCTTCAATATCTGCACTACTCAAGGTCTCGCTGGTTTATCCTCTCCTCTCTCTTTGGTAGTGTCCCTTATGTGTTGGTACATGAGATTTTCCATTACCACCTCCATTATCTTAGCCCTCCACGCTTCTGGGCCCCCATGTAGCTACAGGGTCTCCCTGTCGATTTCCTTGTGGTTGAAGTCACCCATAATCAGCAGCTTTACCCTGCTCGCATGAGCCCTCCTGGCCACTTCAGCCAGAGTATCAACCATCGCTCTATTACTCTCATTATATTCTTACCTTGGCCTCCTGCTGTTCTGTGGTGGGTTATACATCACTGCAGCTACCACCTTGTGACCTCCAGACTGAAGCATTCCTATTATGTAGCCTCTTGCTTCTCTGTCTCCTCTCTCCAGTTCATCAATATCCCATCGGTTTTTGATAAGCAGTGCCACTCCAGCAGCACCTCTGTTCCCTCTGTCTTTCCTCAGCATCTGATATCTCGTTGGAAAGATGGTATATGTTATCATTCCTGAGAGCTTGGTTTCTGTGACAGTTATCATGTATGATGATGCCACTCATGTATAATGATGCCATTCTCTTGTGTCACTCCTCCCACTTATGGTTATTCCATCAGCAGTGGTGTATCATACCTTCAGATTCCTTTCCAACACTGTGATTTGGAGGGTCTGTCAGGGTGGGGGACCTGGCAGTGTACTGTGGGATTCTACAGTTTAGTGTGGGGTGGGGGCTGTAAGTGTGGATTGTGGTTTGTGTTTGGATAGTGTTTGGTTGTGGGGTTCTGGGTGTGGTTGTGTGTTTGTGCTTGTTACTCTGCCCTGGTCTGATTGTCCTCTGCCGAGTCTTTGTCTCTCTTCCTTGCCCCTTTCGCTTTTGTGTCCTCTCCTTCAGCTGCTGTCGTTCCGTTTTCTGTTTCGGTCTAGGAACACCCTCATGTATGTTGACGGTTCCTTAAGCCATGGTTTCTCTTGCAGGATCCTGTTTTGCACTGTTTCTGTCTTCAAAATCAGCTTGACCACTCAATTTTTCCCCTTCAAGTAACCCCATATTCACTGAAAATTTACTATCTCATTCATGTCCTTTTTGCATATTTCTTTGATGATGTTTTCAATCTCCGTTTTTTTTTACCTGCCATCTTTCCTTGTGTGTCCTCCCCTCACTCTTCTGATGCCCATGAATAAACACTGACTTCTCCCTCTTCTCCTCCCTTTGCCTTTCCCTCTGTGTCTCTGGTTCCCATTTGTACATGACCATTGTCTCCCTCATTTTTTCTGTAGTTGTTGGCAAGGTCGTGCCTCTGCATGTGCTGTATCCTCCTCTCCACCCTAACCACCTTCCCCTACCAACATCCCTGCTCCCAGCTGCTCTCCCCTTTCATTCCTCGGTCCTGCTTGGTGGGCTGATAAGGCCTTAGCCTAAGTTATGTCTCCTTCGTTTCCATTGGGCTCTTTGTTCAGTAGGGGTGTACAAGCTTCAGATGCTGTGTCTCCTCTGGGCAATAGCCTTGTAACTTGCTTCAGCCTATTTACTTCATATTCTAGGGCTCTTATCCTGGATTCTGTGACTTTGAATTGTGACTCCCATTTCTTCTTTTCCTCCTCCATCCTTTTTTCCAATTTTGCAGAAAGCTCTACCTCCATCCTTTCTCCATTTTCACAGCAAACTCACCTAGTTTGCTCACCCTCTCCCACTCTTGTTCTATCCTTTTACATTGCTCTTCCATTCATTCTTCATTACCAGAACCATTGTCCTCTGATCCCCTGAGCCTTCGACTTCCCGTCTGAACCAACATTTTTTTATGGTTTAGGTGTTGGTGAGAGAGAGTGAGGAGTGAGAGAGATTGTAATAAAGTTGGTAGAATTACCGACAATATGTAAAGTAAAAGGACACAAGTGCAACTAATGTGACATTTATTGTGGCAACGTTTCGCTCTCCAGGAGCTTTGATAAAGCTCCTGGAGAGCGAAACGTTGCCACAATAAATGTCACATTAGTTGCACTTGTGTCCTTTTACTAGTGAGAGAGATGGAGAGAAAAAAAGATGGACAGAGAGAGAGAGAGAGAGAGAGAGAGAGAGAGAGAGAGAGAGAGAGAGAGAGAGAGAGAGAGAGAGAGAGAGAGAGAGAGAGAGAGTGTGTGTAGGGAAACGAGTTGGTGTTATCTAGTCGACAAAGCACCATGTATCTAGTCATATGAGGTGTCAGTTGCCCTATGTGTGCATGTATGCATTTGTATCTGTGTACTTGTGTGAGCATTAGTTTTGTGTTTGATTCGTGCATAGACATGTGTGCGTATTATGCGTGCTTGTGAGTGCTCAGAATGTTTGCGTGACCATGCCCATGTGGTTCACTATCCAGACTTTGATCTGATGCTGACCCAGCCTCCTACACTTTAGTTCCTTCTATATCCTTCTACCTAGAATTCCTACTTCCTATATTCCTAGCTGCCTGGTGTGTGTGTGAGAGTGAGAATGTGCTTAAAACCCTCAATTAATCCTACCTTTCAATGATACTAAGTTTACCCTCTCTTCTAAAAGTGACTGAAGAAACATAATTTTGTTTGTGTGTGTGTGTGTTTGTGTGTACATGGGTACTTGCATGTGCACGTTTGTCGGGTGCTGGTTTTCCCCACTCTAACTAACCATCTCTTCTGCCTTAATTCACCTACACCTTAGTAAATGCTAGTAAATGCTGTTTACTCTAGTTCTGCTAGCTCCAGGAGTGACCCTTAGTTTCCATCATGCAGAGACTGGTGATATTGCAACCCCCATGCAACCCAACTAGATGAATATTACATGCGTCTGGCAGGAGTGGTGGTATCGTGGTTGCTTGTTGCCACTCCCTGCAGAGAGAGTGTCAACCTCTCCGTCTCCTGGATCCTTTGCATACACTTTGCTCCTCTGTTAAGTTGCACTTAATATGTATTAATATATATATTCTCCAATCACTCTCAAGTATTTACACTTTGCTGCTGATTACTTCACTTTTCTTACTAATGACACAGCCTGATTATGGCAGTACCACTTCCTATAGGCCTACTGTCAACTTTCACTGATACTTTTATTTTTTCACTTTCTTCCTATTGCTTGTTTATCTTTTTGCACTTATTATATGCTTCCTCACAGTTTACTCACTACCCAACTTGACTTACACTTGACTTTCTGACTTTGGGTTTAATTGTCCTTGAAAAATTGACTATTTAACTCAGTGGCAGCAGTGCCATCTAGTCCTCTGACAGGTATTGGCACTTTCAAATTTCCTAAAATTTCAGACTTCCTCTAGTCCATTTCACTTTTAAGACTTCGTTGTCACTTGCTGGGTTGTTCACTGACCCAGACACTATCACTGGCTTCTTGTAAGAGCTAAAACTCGCCCTAAAAACATTAAAATTCTGGAAGCCTTGTTACCCCTATAGTCCAACCGCCATGCCGGGTGTGTGTACTCACCTAATTGTACTCATCTAATTGTGATTGCAGGGATCGAGACTCAGCTCCTGTGTGTGTGTGTGTGTGTGTGTGTGTGTGTGTGTGTGTGTGTGTGTGTGTGTGTGTGTGTGTGTGTGTGTGTGTGTGTGTGTGTGTGTGTGTCATCAGGTTGAGTCCCCTTAACCTCTCCATGATACACCCCTTAGCCCTGGGACTATTCTTGATACAAACTTTTGCACTTTCTCCAATTTAATGACGTGTTTGGCCAGGTGTGGGCTCCATACTGGTGCTGCATACTCCAATATGGGCCTGACGCACAAAGCGTACAGTGTCTTGAATGACTCCTTAATTAAGTGTCGATACGCTAGTCTTAGGCTTTCCAGGCGCCAATATGCTGCAGCAGTTATTTGGATGATGTGCGTCTCAGGAGATGTGCACGGTAAGGTTTGCAGCCTTTGATCCCGTAGCATGCACTTCCTCAACTCTTATGACATAACATTTAGTAAAGAGTCATTTGTCGAACCAGATTTGCAGCCTGAATCTCCGCATTAGTTTTACGTAGTTGCAAACAGGGACACCTTTAAATCTACTCCTTCCCTTATGTCATTCACATATACCAAAAAAGCACCGTTACGAGGACTGACCCTCGTGGAAGCCCGATCGTCACTAGCACCCACTCTGACGTCTTGTCGTTTACATCGCTCTTTGTTTCCTATCAGGTGTTTCCTTATCCACTGCAGCGTCTTTCCAGTTATTCCTGTGTGTACCTCTATCTGTTACCCTAATCTCTTCTGCGGAACTGTGTCGAAATCCTTCTTACAGTCCAAGAAAATGCACTCTATCAACACCCTCTCTCCTCTCTTACTTTTGTTACTCTGTCGTAAAACTCCAGACTACATTTGCTGTATTTCACACCTCAGGTAGTTGCCATATTCCTACAGATGAGTTGGGGATTTTTGTTATTGGCACATACAGTGACTCAGCTTGCTGTAAAAGTACCCATGGAGAGATGCTGTTTGGGTGCACCGCCTTTAAGGTATCTAGTTCACTCAGCAGTACCTTAACCTCCTCCTCGGTTGTGTGTAGTGTGTCCAGCAATTGATGGTGTACCCTACCATTCAGGATTGCTGTCTCCACTGAGAATGCCTCCCTTAAACTCCTGTTGAATTCCTTACATACGTGTGTGTGTGTGTGTGTGTGTGTGTGTGTGTGTGTGTACTCACCTATTTGTGGTTGCAGGGGTCGAGTCTTAGCTCCTGGCCCTGCCTCTTCATCAGTTGCTACTGGGCCCTCTCACTCCCCGCTCCATGAGCTTTATCAAACCTCGTCTTAAAACTATGTATGGTTCCTGCCTCTACTACGTCACTTTCTAGGCTTTTCCACTACCTGACAACTCTATGACTGAAGAAATACTTTCTAATATCCCTCTGACTCATCTGTGTCTTCAACTTCCAATTGTGACCTCTTGTTTCTGTGTCCCCTCCCCTGACCCTCCTGTCCTCCAGTGTCGTCAGGCCGATTTCCCTTAACCTTGCTTCATAGGACATTCCCCTAAGCTCTGGAACTAGCCTTGTCGCAAACCTTTGCACCTTCTCTAGTTTCTTGACATGCTTTATCAAGTGCGGGTTCCAAACAGGTGCTGCATACTCCAGTATGGGCCTGACGTACACGGTGTACAGTGTCTTGAACGATTCCTTACTAAGGTATCGGAACGCTGTTCTCAGGTTTGCCAGGCGCCTATATGCTGCAGCAGTTATCTGGTTGATGTGTGCTTCCGGAGACATGCTCAGTGTTACACTCACCCCAAGATCTTTCTCCTTGAGCGAGGTTTGCAGTCTTTGGCCACCTAGCCTATACTCTGTTTGCGGTCTTCTGTGCCCTTCCCCTATTTTCACGACTTTGCATTTCACGGGATTAAATTCGAGAAGCCAGTTGCTGGACCAGGTGTCCAGTCTGTCCAGGTCTCTTTGAAGTCCTGCCTGGTCCTCATCTGATTTAATTCTCCTCATTAACTTCACATCATCTGAGTCTAACTCTTCCATCATGTCGTTCACATATACCAAAAATAGCACTGGTCCAAGGACCGACCTTTGTGGGACCCCGCTCGTCACAGGTGCCCACTGTGATACATCATTACGTACCATGACTCGTTGTTGCCTCCCAGTCAGGTATTCTCTGATCCATTGCAGTGCCCTTCCTGTTATACGTGCCTGATCCTCTAGCTTCTGCACTAATCTCTTGTGAGGAACTGTGTCAAAGGCCTTCTTGCAGTCCAAGAAGATGCAATCAACCCACCCCTCTCTCTCGTGTCTTACTTCTGTTACTTTATCATAAAACTCCAGAAGGTTTGTGACACAGGATTTGCCTTCCATGAATCCGTGCTGGTTGGCGTTTATACTCTTGTTCCGTTCCAGGTGTTCCACCACTCTCCTCCTGATAATCTTCTCCATAACTTTGCATACTTTACACGTCAATGACACTGGTCTATAGTTTAGTGCCTCTTTTCTGTCTCCTTTTTTAAAAATGGGAACTACATCTGCCGTCTTCCATACCTCAGGTAGTTGCCCAGTTTCCAGGGATGTGTTGAAGATTGTGGTAAGTGGCACGCACAGCATGTCCGCTCCCTCTCTAAGGACCCACGGGGAGATGTTGTCCGGTCTCATTGCCTTAGAGGTATCGTGCATGTGTGTGTGTATGTACTAAAGACCTATTTCCTGCTATTAAGACAGGAATCAAATTTTACATTTTCCTCTGATGTAGCACTAACCAGACTGTATTTATATAAGAAGACTAGCTAAGGGTTTGCTAAGTTCCACCTAACAATCATTTAGAACCCATGAGAACAGTTCATCATCCCAGTTTTTTTTTTTTTTTTTGTTTTTTGTTTTTATTCTGTGACTTAAAACCATGTCACTAGTAATTTTTTTCGTGCCTGATCTATTTTCGATCCGACCTATTTAATGTTTTATTTCTGAAAATTAGCTAGTATCTTCGAGCGTTAAAGTGGAGAGGAAGTAACTGTTGAAGATTTTACACATTTCTTTATGACATTAAACTGATTTGAGCACCTTGTAAGTGAGTCTATCATCTCTCCCATAAAACTGTAAGTAACGTTTTGTGTTGGTCTTCGAGTCCCTTGCGATGTTAATTTTATAATTTCTTTTCTTATTCCTCTTTATATTTTTCTCTTTAATTCAATATATTGATTTCTTAAGTGTCTCTCGCTTCTTTTGATTCGCCTGTAATTCCTCTCTTTTGACTTACTAGATGTTCGAATCTCCTGTTTATCCATTTATGGTTGTTTTTATTTGTTCTTATTTCCATATGTGAAAAATATGTTGCATATACAGCCTGAACTACGTTATAAAAAATGTCATATTGGCAACATTGTCCCACGTCGCTCCAACACCTTTCCTGTTGATCTTATCGGTGTCGAATAATTTATAGTCTTCAGTGTCACATTCAGAAGCTTGTAGACGAATGTTTCAGAGAACCGACAGGTTGATAAACTTGTCGGGTCATTCTGAAGGTATTTCTCTATCATTTAGTTTGACCTAAGCCTATGTTATAGCAATAATATCTTTTCTTTCTGCAAATATTACTCTTAGCTCATCTATCTTATTTCTAGTTCTACTATTAGTAAAGTAGACCTTAAGTGAGTTAGTCGCTGTATCTCTCTGTTGACCAATATCTTTACTTTTGTTAGTAAATTTATTACGAACAATATGTTGTGAATATTTTCCTCATACTGTTAGCTATTTGTTTTCCACACACACACTTATATTTCTATCTTCTATTAGTTTAAAGTCCAAGACATCTCAGTAACGGCCCCCAAACAGAGTTAACTAATGCTACCTCTCCTGCCCCACAGACATGTACCCCATCCTTTGAGTACATATATTTGTCATAGAAATTGTTGTAGTTCATAATGAATGAGACTGCAAGTTCTTTGCAGTACCTGTCTAGCCAGCCATATACAGCAATTGCTTTAGCCAACCATTCATTGCCCACTCCTCTTCTAGGCAAAATACTACATATAATCTGGACCCTTCCCTTACAGTTATTAAGATCTATTACTGCTCTGTACTTAACTAGCATCTCCTGTCTCCTTTCCTACCCAAAATAATTTTGCGAACATTGGGGTAAATAAATAATGGACATGTTCCCATTACTTGGTGTAATGTCCATCCTATTGTCTATGCCACTAACACTAGCTCCAGGGAAACACCCTCTGTCTCACCTTTCTCTGTTACAGAACACGGTCCATATATTTTACATGTGACTCACCGAGCAAAAGAATATTCTTGTCTTCATTAGCAGAGAAGTTAATAGTACCTTTACCTTCACTGACTATTGAAGTACAATCATGGGGAGAACAAAAAAAAAAAAAGCAAAAAAGCGATTTCCCGTATTTAAATATGCTGTTTTAACCATCCTTACACTGATGTTTTCACCACTTCACATTCATTATTATACCTATCCAGGTAAATTTTCAGGTGAATTTTCTCCTTGAGAAGTAAAACGTTCTCTCTCAAGGCCTTGAACTCTGACTCTAAAACACTACAGAAACAAGCCATGGTGCTCTATAACACATTAATTTCCCAAGAGAGCTTAGTACAGGTAGCAACTTCACGTGACCACTGACCTCAGCGAATGGAATTAGCTATGCAAATAGCAGGATTATAATGACATAGGAAGAGGAAACTAAAAGCAGAATAAATATTATTACGGTGTATAAACAATGCAGGTGATATACACAAATTATAGAATTTAGGGATGAACTGGACATCAGGGTGTAAACGAATACAAATGATACCCGTAATGATTGTTAAAGAAATCGGAATATTGTGGTATTACAAATACAAACATGTAACACGTTTGAGGAGCACGAAGAGCACTTGACACTGGTACGGAAAGTTCTTCCATATAAAAAGGAAGAAAAAAGTGAATAAATGGGGAAAATATGCAAAGAATGGGATGAATCGACGAAATATATAAATCAGAGATTAAAAGAGAAACAACAGGGAATAAGATGTAGGGAAATAATGAGGTAGTTACAGGACATTACACAGGGAATATGGTAGGCTGGTGTAATAAGGTAGGCTGGTGTAATAAGGTAGGCTGGTGTAATAAGGGGGGCTGGTGTAATAAGGTAGGCTGGTGTAACAAGGTAGGCTCGTGTAGCAAGGTAGGCTGGTGTAACAAGGTAGGCTGGTGTAATAAGGTAGGCTGGTGTAATAAGGTAGACTGGTGTAATAAGGTAGGCTGGTGTAATAAGGTAGGCTGGTGTAATAAGGTCGGCTGGTGTAACAAGGTAGGCTGGTGTAACAAGGTAGGCTGGTGTAACAAGGTAGGCTGGTGTAATAAGGCAGGCTGGTGAAATAGGGTAGGCTGGTGTAATAAGATAGGCTGGTGTAATAAGGTAGGCTGGTGGAATAAGGTAGGCTGGTGTAATAAGGTAGGCTGGTGTAACAAGGTAGGCTGGTGTAACAAGGTAGGCTGGTGTAATAATGTAGGCTGGTGTAACAGGGTAGGCTGGTGTAATAAGGTAGGCTGGTGTAATAGGGTAGGCTGGTGTAATAAGGTAGGCTGGTGTAATAAGGTAGGCTGGTGTAATAAGGTAGGCTGGTGTAATAATGTAGGCTGGTGTAATAAGGTAGGCTGGTGTAACAAGGTAGGCTGGTGTAATAAGGTAGGCTGGTGTAACAAGGTAGGCTGGTGTAATAAGGTAGGCTGGTGTAACAAGGTAGGCTGGTGTAATAAGGTAGGCTGGTGTAATAGGGTAGGCTGGTGTAATAAGGTAGGCTGGTGTATTAAGGTAAGCTGGTGGAATAAGGTAGGCTGGTGTAAAAAGGTAGGCTGGTGTAACAAGGTAGGCTGGTGTAATAATGTAGGCTGGTGTAACAAGGTAGGCTGGTGTAATAAGGTAGGCTGGTGTAATAGGGTAGGCTGGTGTAATAAGGTAGGCTGGTGTAATAAGGTAGGCTGGTGTAATAAGGTAGGCTGGTGCAACTAGGTAGGCTGGTGTAATAAGGTAGGCTGGTGTAATAGGGTAGGCTGGTGTAATAGGGTAGGCTGGTGTAATAAGGTAGGCTGGTGTAATAAGGTAGGCTGGTGTAATAAGGTAGGCTGGTGTAATAAGGTAGGCCGGTGTAGCAAGGTAGGCTGGTGTAATAAGGTAGGCTGGTGTAATAAGGTAGGCTGGTGTAACAAGGTAGGCTGGTGTAATAAGGTAGGCTGGTGTAATAGGGTAGGCTGGTGTAATAAGGTAGGCTGGTGTATTAAGGTAAGCTGGTGGAATAAGGTAGGCTGGTGTAAAAAGGTAGGCTGGTGTAACAAGGTAGGCTGGTGTAATAATGTAGGCTGGTGTAACAAGGTAGGCTGGTGTAATAAGGTAGGCTGGTGTAATAGGGTAGGCTGGTGTAATAAGGTAGGCTGGTGTAATAAGGTAGGCTGGTGTAATAAGGTAGGCTGGTGCAACTAGGTAGGCTGGTGTAATAAGGTAGGCTGGTGTAATAGGGTAGGCTGGTGTAATAGGGTAGGCTGGTGTAATAAGGTAGGCTGGTGTAATAAGGTAGGCTGGTGTAATAAGGTAGGCTGGTGTAATAAGGTAGGCCGGTGTAGCAAGGTAGGCTGGTGTAATAAGGTAGGCTGGTGTAATAAGGTAGGCTGGTGTAACAAGGTAGGCTGGTGTAATAAGGTAGGCTGGTGTAATAGGGTAGGCTGGTGTAATAATGTAGGCTGGTGTATTAAGGTAGGCTGGTGGAATAAGGTAGGCTGGTGTAATAAGGTAGGCTGGCGTAACAAGGTAGGCTGGTGTAATAAGGTAGGCTGGTGTAATAGGGTAGGCTGGTGTAATAAGGTAAGCTGGTGTAATAAGGTAGACCGGTGTAATAAGGTAGGCTGGTGTAATAAGGTAGGCTGGTGTAATAAGGTAGGCTGGTGTAATAAGGTAGGCTGGTGTAACAAGGTAGGCTGGCGTAACAAGGTAGGCTGGTGTAATAAGGTAGGCTGGTGTAATAGGGTAGGCTGGTGTAATAAGGTAGGCTGGTGTAATAAGGTATGCTGGTGGAATAAGGTAGGCTGGTGTAATAAGGTAGGATGGTGTAATAAGGTAGGCTGGTGTAATAGGGTAGGCTGGTGTAATAAGGTAGGCTGGTGTAATAAGGTAGGCTGGTGTAATAAGGTAGGCTGGTGTAATAAGGTAGGCTGGTGTAACAAGGTAGGCTGGTGTAATAAGGTAGGCTGGTGTAATAGGGTAGGCTGGTGTAAAAGGGTACGCTGGTGTAATAAGGTAGGCTGGTGTAATAAGGTAGACCGGTGTAATAAGGTAGGCTGGTGTAATAAGGTAGGCTGGCGTAACAAGGTAGGCTGGTGTAATAAGGTAGGCTGGTGTAATAGGGTAGGCTGGTGTAATAAGGTAGGCTGGTGTAATAAGGTAGACCGGTGTAATAAGGTAGGCTGGTGTAATAAGGTAGGCTGGTGTAATAAGGTAGGCTGGTGTAATAAGGTAGGCTGGTGTAACAAGGTAGGCTGGCGTAACAAGGTAGGCTGGTGTAATAAGGTAGGCTGGTGTAATAGGGTAGGCTGGTGTAATAAGGTAGGCTGGTGTAATAAGGTATGCTGGTGGAATAAGGTAGGCTGGTGTAATAAGGTAGGATGGTGTAATAAGGTAGGCTGGTGTAATAAGGTAGGCTGGTGTAATAAGGTAGGCTGGTGTAATAGGGTAGGCTGGTGTAATAGGGTAGGCTGGTGTAATAAGGTAGGCTGGTGTAATAAGGTAGGCTGGTGTAATAAGGTAGGCTGGTGTAATAAGGTAGGCTGGTGTAACAAGGTAGGCTGGTGTAATAAGGTAGGCTGGTGTAATAGGGTAGGCTGGTGTAATAATGTAGGCTGGTGTATTAAGGTAGGCTGGTGGAATAAGGTAGGCTGGTGTAACAAGGTAGGCTGGTGTAACAAGGTAGGCTGGTGTAACAAGGTAGGCTGGTGTAATAATGTAGGCTGGTGTAACAAGGTAGGCTGGTGTAATAAGGTAGGCTGGTGTAATAGGGTAGGCTGGTGTAATAAGGTAGGCTGGTGTAATAAGGTATGCTGGTGGAATAAGGTAGGCTGGTGTAATAAGGTAGGCTAGTGTAATATGGTAGGCTGGTGTAATAAGGTAGGCTGGTGTAACAAGGTAGGCTGGCGTAACAAGGTAGGCTGGTGTAATAAGGTAGGCTGGTGTAATACGATATGCTGGTGGAATAAGGTAGGCTGGTGTAATAAGGTAGGCTGGTGTAATAAAGTAGGCTGGTGTAACAAGGTAGGCTGGTGTAGCAAGGTAGGCTGGTGTAACAAGGTAGGCTGGTGTAATAAGGTAGGCTGGTGTAATAAGGTAAGCTGGTGTAATAAGGTAGGCTGGTGTAATAGGGTAGGCTGGTGTAATAAGGTAGGCTGGTGTAATAAGGTAGGCTGGTGTAATAAGGTAGGCTGGTGTAACAAGGTAGGCTGGTGTAACAAGGTAGGCTGGTGTAATAAGGTAGGCTGGTGTAATAAGGTAGGCTGGTGTAATAAGGTAGGCTGGTGTAATAAGGTAGGCTGGTGTAATAAGGTAGGCTGGTGTAATAAGGTAGACTGGTGTAATAAGGTAGGCTGGTGTAATAAGGTAGGCTGGTGTAATAAGGTAGGCTGGTGTAATAAGGTAGACTGGTGTAATAAGGTAGGCTGGTGTAATAAGGTAGGCTGGTGTAATAAGGTAGGCTGGTGTAATAAGGTAGGCTGGTGTAACAAGGTAGGCTGGTGTAATAAGGTAGGCTGGTGTAATAAGGTAGGCTGGTGTAACAAGGTAGGCTGGTGTAATAAGGTAGGCTGGTGTAATAAGGTAGGCTGGTGTAATAAGGCAGGCTGGTGTAATAACGTAGGCTGGTGTAATAAGGTAGGCTGGTGTAATAAGGTAGGCTGGTGTAATAAGGTAGGCTGGTGTAATAAGGTAGGCTGGTGTAATAAGGTAGGCTGGTGTAATAAGGTAGGCTGGTGTAACAAGGTAGGCTGGTGTAATAAGGTAGGCTGGTGTAACAAGGTAGGCTGGTGTAATAAGGTAGGCTGGTGTAATAAGGCAGGCTGGTGTAATAAGGCAGGCTGGTGTAATGAGGTAGGCTGGTGTAATAAGGCAGGCTGGTGTAATAAGGTAGGCTGGTGTAATAAGGTAGGCTGGTGTAATAGGGTAGGCTGGTGTAATAAGGCAGGCTGGTGTAATAAGGTAGGCTGGTGTAATAAGGTAGGCTGGTGTAATAAGGTAGGCTGGTGTAATAGGGTAGGCTGGTGTAATAAGGCAGGCTGGTGTAATAAGGTAGGCTGGTGTAATAAGGTAGGCTGGTGTAATAAGCTGAAAATTTCAGCATTATTTATTGAGGAACAGAAGATCTGTGCGTTATGAAGGAAAATAAATATTATACATACAATGATTACATAAAATACCTGAGAATTTATGATAGACATACATAAGAAAATTCACGGACATGATATATAATGTTAGTTAAGTAAAATAACTATATGAATATTAGTTACATTTAAGGAACAAGTATTGATACTGGATCAGATGGGATTTCAGCAATGTGGGAAATTTATTTTTTTTATCTTAGCAATTCATGTCAGTTTGGTGACTTAGGAGATTTAGCAATTATTTTGCTGTGGAGAATATGACAGTCACATTTATATTTTATCGTAGTGTGGATAATAGGTGAAGATTGAGACACTTTTGCTGCATATGGGAATCTTTATTCAGGAAACGTTTCGCCACACAGTGGCTTCATCATTTTTTGTCAACCATCTGTTGATATATGCTATTTTTCATTGTAATGGCACCCTTGACGAAACAGAGATACAAGTATTGGCAAATTTGATCTTCATGGGCAGTGAGGCACCAGTCACACATTTGCCTATCTTATATGCTTCTTTGATATGTGTTTAGTCAAAGTTATATTTTAGTTCATTTAGAGAAGCATCAAAGACTATATCAACAAAATCTTCATCTGGTACTTCAGTAGGAAAGACTGTGGTCGTGTTGACTCACGAAATCGTAATGACACGATTACAAACCATACCACGGGCGGGATTTGAACCCACGGTCAGAGAGTCTCAAAACTCCAGACCGTCTCGTTAGTCACTGGGCCAGCCACTGGGTATGGTTTGTTTGTAATCGTGTCATTACGATATCGTGAGTCATGTTGACGGCTTTGAGGGGACTTGAGCTAGAGTTCGTCACGGCCATACTAGCGGGAGATTCGTCTGTAAAAACTTGCATTTCTGGACACAGTGGTGCCTATGCTAACCTTCCTATGGTGTAGAAATATACCTAGTTGGATGAATCTTATTGAAGCTAGCTGGTCCAGTGGCTAACGCGACGGTCTGGAGTTTTGAGACTCTCTGGCCGCGGTTCAAATCCCGCCCGTGGTATGGTTTGTGTTCGTATTGCTGACAAAGTTAAGTGGCAGATGCTCATCACATCTGAATAATATTCAGCTGCTTCACTTTGACCCTCTAAGAAGGTTCCTTGATGTTGGTGAGGGGTTCTTGATCAAGGGAATTGGATGTACTCCAGTTACCTGAATTAAGCCTGAATACCTTCCACATCCCCCCTCCCAGGAACTGCATAACTCTACGGGTTCAGCGCTCTCCCTTGATTCCCTTGATTATAATAATAATAATAATGCAGGGATCAGATCTTAAGTATTCGTTACAGGTTCGTTTTCTTGGTTTATCTGACTCCTCTACAAGTGGTTTTCTTGGTTTATCTGACTCCTCTACAAGTGGTTTTCTTGGTTTATCTGACTCCTCTACAAGTGGTTTTCTTGGTTTATCTGACTCCTCTACAAGTGGTTTTCTTGGTTTATCTGGCTCCTCTACAAGTGGTTTTCTTGGTTTATCTTACTCCTCTACAAGTGGCTTTCTTGGTTTATCTGACTCCTCTACAAGTGGCTTTCTTGGTTTATCTGACTCCTCTACAAGTGGCTTTCTTGGTTTATCTGACTCCTCTACAAGTGGTTTTCTTGGTTTATCTGATTTATCTACAAGTGATTTTCTTGGTTTACCTGCCTCCTCTACAAGTGGTTTTCTGGGTTTATCTGCTTTATCTAAAAGTGATTTTCTTGGTTTACCTGGCTCTACAAGTGGTTTTCTTGATTTATCTGCCTCCTCTACAAGTGGTTTTCTTGGTTTACCTGCCTCTAGAAGTGATTTTCTTGTTTTATCTGCCTCCACAAGTGGTTTTCTCGTTTTATCTGCCTCCTCTAGAAGTGGTTTTCTTGGTTTATCTACCTTATCTACAAGTGGTTTTCTTGGTTTATCTGCCTCTTCCACAAGTGGTTTTCTTAGTTTATCTGCCTCCTCTACAGGTGAGTTTCTTGGTTTATCTGCCTCCTCTACAAGTGGTTTCCTTGGTTTATCTGCCTTCTCTAAAAGTAGTTTTCTTGGTTTATCTGCCTCCTCTACAAGTGGTTTTCTTGGTTTATCTGCTTCCTCTACAAGTGTTTTTCTTGGTTTATCTGCTTCCTCCACAAATGGTTTTCTTGGTTTATCGGCCTCCTCTACAAGTGGTTTTTTTGGTTTATCTGACTCTACAAGTAGTTTTCTTGGTTTATCTGCCTCCTCTACAAGTGGTTTTCTTGGTTTATCTGCTTCCTCTACAAGTGTTTTTCTTGGTTTATCTGCTTCCTCCACAAATGGTTTTCTTGGTTTTTCTGCCTCCTCTACAAGTGGTTTTCTTGGTTGCTCTGCCTCCTCCACAAGTGGTTTTATTGGTTTATCTGCCTCCTCTACAAGTGGTTTTCTTGGTTTATCTGCCTCCTCTACAAGTGGTTTTCTTGGTTTATCTGCCTCCTCTACAAGTGGTTTTCTTGGTTTATCTGCCTCCTCTACAAGTGGTTTTCTTGGTTTATCTGCCTCCTCCACAAATGGTTTTCTTGGTTTATCGGCCTCTTCTACATTGGTTTTCTTGGTTTATCTGACTCTACAAGTAGTTTTCTTGGTTTATCTGCCTCCTCTACAAGTGGTTTTCTTGGTTGCTCTGCCTCCTCCACAAGTGGTTTTATTGGTTTATCTGCCTCCTCTACAAGTGGTTTTCTTGGTTGCTCTTCCTCCTCCACAAGTGGTTTTATTGGTTTATCTGCCTCCTCTACAAGTGGTTTTCTTGTTGATTTCGTATAAATGTTTCGCGGTTAAAAACTAAATGTAATCGACCATTCTACTTCAATTGACCAGTCTACTTCAGTGACCCTCACCACTACAACTACCACCACTACCTCAGTCTACTTCAGAGACCATGATCACTACAACTACCATCATTACCTCAGTCTACTTCAGTAACTCTCACCACTACAACTAACACCACTACCTCAGTCTACTTCAGAGACCATGATCACTACAACTACCATCATTACCTCAGTCTACTTCAGTAACCCTCATAACTACAACTAACACCACTACCTCAGTCTACTTCAGTGACAATCACCACAACTAACACCACTACCTCAGTCTACTTCAGTGTTCCTCACTACTACAACCAACATCACTACCTCAGTCTATTTCAGTGACCCCTCAAAATTACAACTAACACTACTACCTCAGTCTACTTCAGTGACTCTCACCTCTACAACTACCACCACTACCTCAGTCTACTTCAGTGACCCTCGCCACTACAACTAAAACCACTACCTCAGTCTACTTCAGTGAGCCTCACCACTACAACTAACACCACTACCTCAGTCTACGACAGTGACCCTCACCACTACAACTATAATGAGGAAACGTTTCGCCATGCTGTGGCTTCATTAGTCCATACAAAGGAGAATCGTGAAGAACAGGAGGAGAATGAGGTAATCAGTCCCTCAACCTTGAGTCGATGTGGCCAGTCCATCAGTCTTGAATAGAATACAGCATATGTGCGGAGAAGTAGCTTATATACCGTAGGCAGTAAAGGTGGAGCAGTCGTGCCACATTGGACAAATGTGACATCACTTACGACTGCTGCACCTCTCCTACCTACGGTATATAAGCTACTTCTCCGCACATATGCTGTATTATATTCAAGATTGGTGGACTGGCCACATCGACTCAAGGTTGAGGGATTGATTACTTTATTCTCCTCCTGTTCTTCACGGTTCTCCTTTGTATGGACAGATGAAGCCACAGTGTGGCGAAACGTTTCGTCAATAAAGACACCCAAGAGTTGCACCACTACAACTACCACCACTACATCAGTCTACGACAGTGACCCTCACCACTACAACTACAACCACTACCTCAGTCTACTTCAGTGACCCCTCACTACTACAACTACCACCACTTCCTCAGTCTACTTCAATGACCCTCACTACTACAGCTAACACCACTACCTCAGTCTACTTCAATGACCCTCACCACTGTAACACCACTACCTCAGTCTATTCTCATTGACTATCACCCTCCAACTAACACCACTACCTCAGTCTACTTCAATGACCCTCACTACTACAGCTAACACCACTACCTCAGTCTACTTCAACGACCCTCACCACTGTAACACCACTACCTCAGTCTACTATCATTGACTCTCACCTCCACAACCACCACTCGCCAAAACAACCTCCGCTACCACCCATTATTACAACCATCACCACTCAACACATACCACAATCAATCATATTGGCAGCCACCTAACCTTACAATGCCTTTATCATCACTTTAACCCTTCTCAAAAAGTTCTTTTTCCTCCTCATCCTACATCACCAACAACAATATCAACAACATTTAACAAAAACAGTGAATACAACAAAAACAACCACTAATAATAACAAACCACAAACACTACCTCCGCAATCTTTACCATCTCCACCCACCTCCACCACAACTCACCACTACAACCATCCACCACCACTAGCACCAACCTCCACCACAATCCCTACCTCCACCACGACAGTCCATGACAACTACTCCACCACTATCACCACAACACTCAGAAGACAGCGTTCAGAAATTGAAATTAATATGTGATATTTACACAGACATTAATTAGTAGGTGTATCACTTATAACCATCAGGTAACAAGGTAGTGCCAGTCCTCTCCTATCTTTGCTCTCGCTGATTTTAAAATTGCTTTTGTTTACTGTTCCTTACATTAATAAATAAAATGACAAATTTTGAGCGCAAGTTTTTTCTATTTTCTTTCGTGAACATTTGTCCTCGACTTGACTAGCAATTGTGCGGTACACTATCGAAATATTTTTTGATAATCTTTAGATTATATTTTACGTATTTTTTATTCTTAGCATTGTAGTAATAATAATAATAATAATAATAATAATAATAATAATACTCATAGAGCTAAGGAAGGGGTAGCAATAATGTTGAATGATCAGTTATGGAAGGAGAAGAGGGAATATAAATGTGTAAATTCAAGGTTTATGTGGATTAAAATAAGGGACGGATGTGAAAAATGGGTCATAATAAGCGTGTATGAACATGGTGAAGAGAGGATTGTAGAGGAGAGAGAGAGAGAGAGAGAGAGAGAGAGAGAGAGAGAGAGAGAGAGAGAGAGAGAGATTTTGGGAGATGTTAAGCGAATGTATAGCAACCTTTGAACCAGGTGAGAGAGTAATTGTGGTAGGGAACCTAAATGCTAAAGTAGGAGAAACATTTAGACAGGGTGTGGTAGGTAAGTTTGGGGTGCCAGGTGTAAATGATAATGGAAGCCCTTTGATTGAAGTTTGTACAGAAAGGGGTTTAGTTACAGGTAATACGTATTTTAAGGAAAAGATACGATGTAAGGCGTAATGACAGTAGTTTGTTGGACTACGTATTGGTAGATAAAAGACTGTTGAGTAGACTTCAGGATGTACATGTTTATAGAGGGGCCACAGATATATCAGATCACTTTTTAGTTGTAGCTACACTGAGAGTAAAAGGTAGATGGGATACATGGAAAATAGAAGCAGCAGGTAAGAGAGAGGTGAAGGTGTATAAACTAAAAGAGGAGGCAGTTAGGGTAAGATATAAACAACTATTGGAGGATAGATGAGCTGGTGAGAGTATGGGCAATGGGCTCGAAGAGGTATGGGGCAAGTTTAAAAATGTAGTGTTAGAGTGTTCAGGAGAAGTTTGTGGTTACAGGAAAGTGGGTGCGGGAGGGAAGAGGAGCGATTGGTGGAATGATAATGTAAAGTACTAAGTGAGAAAAAGTTATCATATGAGAGGCTTTTACAAAACAGAAGTGATGCAAGGAGGGAAGAGTATATGGGGAGAAAAAGAGAGTTTAAGAGAGTGGTGAAACAATGTAAAAAGAAATCAAATAAGAGTGGGTGAGATGTTATCAACAAATTTTGTGGTGTAGAAAATAAGAAAAAGTTTTGGAGTAAGATTAATAAGTTGAGGAAACCTAGGGAACAAATGGATTTGACAGTTAAAATTAGGAGAGGAGAGTTATTAAATGGAGAATGAGAGGCATCGGGAAGATGGAGGGAATATTTTGAGGAATTGTTAAATTTTGATGAAGATAGGGAAGCTGTGATTTCGTGTAAAGGGAAAGGAGGAATATCATCTTGTAGGAGTGAGGTAGAGCCAGTTGTGAGTGTGGTGGAAGTTCGTGAGGCAGTGGATAGAATAAAAGGGGGTAAGGCAGTGGGATTGATGGGATAAAGATAGAAATGTTAAAAACACGTGGGGATATAGTTTTGGAGTGGTTGGTGCTTTTATTTAATAAATGCATAGAAGAGGGTAAGGTACCTAGGTATTGGCAGAGAGCATGCATAATTCCTTTGTATAAAAGGCCAAGAGGATAAAAGAGAGTGCAAAAATAATAGGGGAATAACTCTGTTGAGTATACCTGGCAAAGAGTGTGGTAGAGTTATTATTTAAAGAATTAAGCATAAGACGGAGAGTAAGATAGCAGATGAACAAGGAGGCTTTAGGAAAGGTATGGGGTGTGTAGTCCAAGTGTTTACAGTGAAACATATAAGTGAACAGTATTTAGATAAGGCTAAAGAGGTTTTTGTGGCATTTATGGATTTGATAAAGGCATGTGACAGGGTGAATAGGGGGCAATTTGGAAGATGTTGCAGGTGAATGGTATAGGAGGTAGGTTACTAAAAGCAGTGAAGAGTTTTTAGGAGGATAGTGAGGCTCAGGTTAGAGTATGTAGGAGAGAGGGAGATTATTTCCCGGTAAAAGTAGGCCTTAGACAAGGATGTGTGATGTCACCGTGGTTGTTCACTATATTTATATATATGGTTCTAAGAGAAGTGAATGTGAGAGTCTTGGCAAGAGTGGAAATTTTCACAGTTGCTGTTTGCTGATGACACATTGGGAGATTCTGAAGAGAAGTTGCAGAGGTTGGTGGATGAATTTGGTAGGGTATGTAAAAGAAGAAAATTAAAAGTGAATAAAAGAAGGAGTAAGGTTATGAGGATAACAAAAAGATTAGGTGACGAAAGATTGGATATCAGATTGGAGGGAGAGAGTATGGAGGAGGTGAATGTAATCAGGTATTTAGGAGTGGACGTGTCAGCAGATGGGTCTATGAAGGATGAGGTGAATCATAGAATTGATGAGGGGAAAAGGGTGAGTGGTGCACTTAAGAGTCTGTGGAGACAAAGAACATTGTCCGTGGAAGCAAAAAAGGGAATGTATGAGAGTATATTTGAACCAACGCTCTTGTATGGGTGTGAAGCATGGGTGATGAATGTTTCAACGAGGAGAAAGCTGGAGGCAGTGGAGATGTCATGTCTGAGGGCAATGTGTGGTGTGAATATAATGCAGAGAATTCGTAGTTTGGAAATTAGGATGTGTGGAATTACCAAAATTATTATCCAGAGGGCGGATGAGGGGTTGTTGAGGTGGTTCGGACATATAGAGAGAATGTAACAAAACAGAATGACTTCGAGAGTGTATAAATCTGTAATGGAGGGATGGTAGGGTAGAGGTCAGCCTATGAAGGATTGGAGGAGGTTTTGTGTTCGAGGGGCTTGGATTTCCAGCAGGCATGCGTGAGCGTATTTGATAGGAGTGAATGGAAACAAATGATTTTTAATACTTGACGTGCTGTTGGAGTGTGAGCAAAGTAACATTTATGAAGAGGTTCAGGGAAACCGGCAGGCCGGACTTGAGTCCTGGAGATGGGAAGTACAGTGCCTGCACTCTGAAGGAGGGGTGTTAATGTTGCAGTTTAAAAACTGTAGTGTAAAGCACCCTTCTGACAAGGCAGTGATGGAGTGAATGATGAAAGTTTTTCTTTTTCGGGCCACCCTGCCTTGGTGGAAATCGGCTGTGTTAATAATAAAAATAAAATAAATAATAATAATAATAATAATAATAAGAAGAAGAAGAAGAAGAAGAAATAAGAAATGAAAAGCGGAATAAAAAACAATGGAGGTAGAAATTGAAGCAGCAGCAATGTTTATTGGAATTGAAGTAGAAACAGTAGTAACATCAGCTGTTGTAGCCTGATCAGTCGCAAAGTAAATATTAACATGTGCAACAACAGTAATAGTAGAAACACCTGCAGCATTAGTAGTTAAAGCAGCAACAGCATCAGTAAGCATCAGCAGCATCAGTAAGCATCAGCAGCATCAGTAAGCATCAACAGCAGCAGCAGCAACAAGAGCAGCAGCAGCATCAGTAAGCATGAGCAGCAGTACTAAGTAGATCATCAGTAAAATTTTAAACAAAAGTTGCAGAAATATATGAAACAAAATCGTAGTGGTACATGGAGCAGAAGCAATAATAGAAATGGCAGCAACAACAGTAGGAATACATAATTAGTAAAATAGCAGCAGCAGTGGAAAAAGAGTGGTAGAAATAATTGGAATAACAGCCCTATTATGGAAACCAGGAGTAGTAGTAGTAGTAGTAGTAGTAGTAGTAGTAGTAGTAGTAATAGTAGTAGCAGTAGTAGTAGTAGTAGTAGTAGTAGTAGTAGTAACAGTAGTAGTAGTAGGAACAACAACAAAAACCAATAGAAGTAGTAGTAATGATAATTGCAAAAACAACTGTAGCAGTGATTTTATGGCCCATTATTAATTTCAAGGAAATGATAGTTGGGATGGTTTTCCGCTGAGGAAAAAAAATATGGAAAAACACACTGATAAACAAGAATTAAAACAATAGTGAAAAGGGTCAGATTAGCTAAGAAATGACAAACAATTTATTTAATAAACCTAACATGAAGGAAAAACACACACAAAATATCAAGGACTATGCAACGTTAACAAACAAAATAATTTCTTCAACTGGAGGAGTAATCCCTCAAGTTGAGATATTGAGACGATGGCCGAGCTTACAATTGAGATGATAATAATTGAAGCTTCTAGATCATGTGACAAGTCTCAGTACGATAATGTAGATTGATTAAAGCACTAGGTTGCCTTTGTTGCAGTTCATAGATACGCGAGAAGGCAGTCTCTTTAAGAAATATGGTTGGCCAGGAAGGTAAGTTATATTCCAGTCGTTCAGACACCATCACCTTAGGGATGAGGGCTTCCAAGATCACAGTACACAAGTTAATCTCCTCATCCAGCTCTTTTTCCATGGGGAACCAAGCCATGAACTGAGGACTTGAAAACAAGATAGTAAATAAACAAAGCTTTCAACGCAATAGAATATTCCAACACCAAATGAGAACAACAAAAAGCTTATGTGGGCTGCAGGGCGAATAAAGGTGAAGTGAGACAAAAGGCACCTCCCAGAAGAAAGAAAAAATTGAGAAAGTAATGGAATCCCTACACTATATAGCGACATATCCCGTCCCTCCCGAAGTAACTGAAGACCCTAATCACCTTTCCACAGTCATATGAATCAAATGAATGACGTTTCTACCCTTCTCGTTTACATGGGGTATGTATGGTAAATAGGATGGACTAAAAATACCGATAAAATTTTGGATTAAATAAATCAAACATAACCAGTAGCAAAACTCTCACTTTAAAAATACTAATCCAACAAATTCATTATTATAATGCCTAATGTGATGTAAAATGAAAACCAACGTTCGAAGCTCAATGTATGGACTGGAGTATAATAATAAAATTAGCTATGAGCTTACCACTGCCACATATGTCCTCGCACCATGAAACATACCTAGTTCGGCTAGGTACATGATGTTTGAAGATGGTATAATCCAGTAGTTAAAACGTCGTGAGTTCTGACTTGCATCGCACGGGGCGAGCTAAAATAACACGGGTTTGATCTTCGGCAAGCCGCAGTTTGTTAATTATATATATATATATATATATATATTTATATATATATATATATATATATATATATATATATATATATATATATATATATATATATCGTGCCGAATAGGCAGAACTTGCGATCTTGGCTTAAATAGCAACGCTCATCTTGCCATATAGGACAAGTGAAAATTTGTGTATGCAATAATCTCGCCAAAATCATTCTGAAACTAACGAAAAAAATATATTTCACTGTGTTTGTTTAGTATTAAATTATTGTAAACAAATTTAAAATATATTTAGTTGGGTTAGGCTAAAATAAATTACTCTTGTTATAATAAGGTTAGGTAAGTTTTCTAAGATTCTTTTGGTGCAAAATTATAAATTTTTACATTATCATTAATGAAAAAAATATATCTTTAAACGTATAAGAGAAAATTTTAGAAAGGACTTAATTTTAAATGATTTCTTGCTAAATGACCAGTTTTACATATTCGGCACGACATATATATATATATATATATATATATATATATAGATATATATATATATATATATATATATATATATATATATATATATATATATAAACTAGATTTGGACTGTGTATATCTTAATTCACCATTCTTAATCAAAAAATTAATTTTATTTGTTTCCTTATGTGTGAATATCTTTTCTGATTCTTCTTATGCTTTCACCGCTAACTGAATTATCAGCTTTTTTTCTTGTCTCACTTTGCCCTGTTCCAGTCATGTGCATTTACGTACGGGGAACGGGTTTATGGTATATCTGGATATATTTTTTCGGACCGCTCAGCTACCGAAATATATACTTTATGTTAAATTCCATGTTTCTGTTTGTTCTTTAACTACTGTTTGAAAAACGCCAACATATTCTATATTTTATCCTATGTCTATTTGGATTCAGTGGGTTCTTCTCTGCGTTTTTTCAAACAGAAGGTGGTGTCAGACTAACTGCTCGTTCCCTCTGTCTACTTCTACTCTGTAGTCTTTAGAGGAGGCTCAGAAAAGTAGAAAGTCCCACACTTATGTCAAGCAGTCTAATTTTTTTTTTCTGATCTAAGCCTACATATTTTAATAATTATTTTCTCGGTTCTCAAAAAGAGGATGGAACACCTGTCAGGCGACTTCTCTAATTTCTTTCATCTCAGGTTATAAAATACAATGATTTTTTTTAGCCTCTCCCTCAATAGCAGATCTTTCGGTGTACACTATGTACTATGTGTGTGTGTGTGTGTGTGTGTGTGTGTGTGTGTGTGTGTGTGTGTGTCTGTGTACTCACTTAACTGCGATTGCAGGGGGTCGATTCATAGCTCCTGGCCCTGTCTCTTCACTGGTCGCTATTGGAACCACTCCTTGCTCCATGAGGTTTTATCATATCTCTTCTTAAAGGTATGTACGGATCCTGCCTCCACTGTTTATGTGTGTATTACGACAATAGGTACAGAACAGAAAGCGTCTACACCGGGCCGGAAAGTAAGTCACCGTTCAGGAAAAGATTAAAGAGCAATACAAGCAAAGTTGAAAGTTAAGACACAGTTGAAACATCTGGATATTTTTATTGTAGACGTTTCGCCATCCAGTGGCTTTATTAATACAGATTCTAGGACATAATTAGAAGACAGTAGAACTATATACAAAAAATGAGGTAATCAGTCCCTCAGCCTTGGAGTTAGTGTTTACAGCAGTCTTCTTGCCTTTGTTCCAGATTCTCCACCACCACGATGCTGTGAACACTAACTCCAAGGCTGAGGGACTGATTACCTCATCTTTTGTATATAGTTCTACTGTCTTCTAATTATGTCCTAGAATCTGTATTGATAAAGCCACTGGATGGCGAAACGTCTACAATAAAGATACCCAGATGTTGCACATGTGTCTTAACTTTCATATTGTCGGTATTTTATACCTTTCTTGCACAACACAAAAGCAAAGTTAAGCACCAGTAGTAGATTTTTGAGTACCCAAACATTACCACCACTAATATTTTCGATATTTACAGAGTGTGATATAGAGCAACAAACTAGGTAGATACCATACTAGTAATTATTTTAACACGTTCATAGAGTAAAGTGAGTTAGTTTACTGCCATTAGCTTAAAAAATTATGGGAAAGAGACTAGAATGAGTAATCAGCGATAATAAGTGAGAGACTGACTGTAAGTATAACATTATTTCGTTAGGTGCCAACCTCTAGCAGTGACTGGTCAATATTTAATGTAGCAGCCAATTACACTACTATTTAGGGCCCCAACAACTGCATAACCGTAACTACCAGCTTGCCTTATTAGAAGAAATGCAAGACGTGGTTGTGTGATGCATACCGAATCGATGTAACAAAACGCACGCCACGGTGTACACTCACCTATTTGAACTCGCCTTTTCATGATCAGAGTGACCGAGCATCAGTTACTGGCCCCACCTTTCTGCTGGTCACTTCCCCACCTGGCAGCGTGAACCCTGTCATACCTCCTCTTAAACTGAAGTGTGGATCCTGTCTCTACCACTTGGTTCTCTAGGACATTCCACTTCCTGGCGACTCTAAGACCAAAGAGGTATTTCCTAACGTCTATGTGACATTTATTTTTAACCTCCAGCTGTATCCTTGTGTATCTGGGGCCGTCCTCTCAAACAGCTGGGCTCAGTCCACCCAGTCAATTCTTCAAAATATTTTGTATGTCATAATTATGTCATTATATCATTTTCGTTTGAAGTCGTAAAGTTTACAGCCATTAGACTCTCATGTCTCATGCCTCCTTGCTCTTCCAATAGTATCGTTGCAAACATTTGTAACGTGTGTGTGTGTGTGTGTGTGTGTGTGTGTGTGTGTGTGTGTCTGTGTGTGTGTGTGTGTGTGTGTGTGTGTGTGTGTGTGTGTGTGTGTGTGTGTGTGTGTGTGTACCTACGTACTCACCTATTAACACACTCATTTGTAGTTATAAGGTTGGATTCCCTGGTGTTGGTCCTTCCTCGTAACTAATATTACCTGGTTCCTTCTCAGTCAAACTTGCAAACTTAGCGCATTTTGAGCTAGATTCAACGCATTCCGCCTTTTACTATATCTTGCTCAAAATTAAACATTTTTTGATCCTCGGCTCGGTGAACCGTCTAGATTTTAGATGATGCATCAGACAGACGTCCAGGTGTAATGGAAGGGGACGGGACTTTCACTACCACACCAGTTATGTAAATCTCTTGTGACCATCGCTTGTGCTGTGTGTATCAGCTTTACGCACTATTATTCTAGCCCTATTTATCCCGGCTGTAAGCATTATGAGTAATAAATATTGTCAATATTGCAGAGTTCGATAACTTATTGACACTTAATCTAAAATATGGTAATTGAAAGTAAAAGATGTTACAAAATGTTTTTGTAAGTACTGCAAATTTTACTTAAGTGGCAGTCAAATTTGGCACTAAATGACAAAAAATACTGTGAAGCAAACAAAAACTGAAGATACGTTCAGCACAAAGACAATGTTTCAATTGAAAAACTAAGTTATGATGTAAAAGAAACTGGCAAGAATGTCTTTGTAACTGAAGAGTCATTCATATTAAGATATAAGATTATTTAGTACGGAAGGTTAAAGTGTAGTGCAATTGTTTATACTTAAACCATATTTTAGTGATGACTTAATAACTCTTTTGGAAATAGTGAATTCAGCTTACAAATAAATAAAAATAATTACATATGTTTAACTCAGCTACAGTGTATAGCTATAAAGGATTATTGTTAGAGAAAGAAGTAAGTTGTGATTTCTTATACTGACCTCGTTGAACTGTGTGACTGCAATATTGATGCAATATGCAGTGCTTTAAAAGATTCCTTGGAAAGTTATGGCTGTGAACTGCAAAGGCAACTTTCACCTGGCACTGATAATGGCTCTGTTATGACTGGAGTCAATAACAGTGTAACATTCTCTTCAACCTGCTATGTCTTACGCACATTGAGAGAACAATCACAATAAGGAACAGCAACACAGAGGAAAACATAGCTGATTAGAATTTAGCAGATCTGGAATTAAATTCTTTACACTCGTGATTAAGAGCAATTCATTTAATGCTATTATTTTTAACCCCTTGTAATGATAGATTTAGCATCTTGTTTTTCATTTGTTTATAACAAAATTTACAATCATTTAAGCAATAATCTAGCGCTATTTGAAAATTTCATAAAGCAACTCTGCTCCCTCCTAGCGTTGAGAATCTTATCATACTAACTCTTCAAACTATATATGAACGTACCATCCTTGTATCTTTAATTCCAAATGTGCCTCTTGACCAGTCAGTTCTTGTACACGCTATCAAGTTCTCTAAGTAATATGTGCATCAGTATCATATCTCATCTGACACTTCTCTAATTTCATCAGCTTCACCTCCTTTACCCTCTACTTATAGTCGATTTCTTCTCATTTGCTATAAACCTATAATTTATCCATTTTTTTGAGATTCTTTATCAGGTTGTTAATGCTTACTCGAAATGGAGTCCAGCATATGATGCTTTTCGGAGATTCATTAAAGGTAATGTAACATTTAATAAACGTGCATTTACTCCAGATGTAATTCGGATGACGAATATCTCTCATCATATACATGTTATTATGCTCACAACTACGTCATTTTCATTTAATTAAGGTTTTAGCCACTGTCTATCGAGCATCTGTTCAGTTATTAGTCTTCTTTCTTTTAATCATTTCTCATAATCATGTATTACGAAAAATTCAATTCTTATAACATTCTTTATGATAAATCCTGCATTTTGGCCAAGCCCTTTTGTAGCCTTTCCGTGCCTTTGCAGTTCTTATTTTGGTTATTTCACCTTATTTGCAAATAGATTTGTATTTGACCGTATATAAGTTTTGCGTCTATCTTATATTTAAATAGTGTGTGTGAGTGCTGGAGGTTTTAGTATTTTTTTATTTTCCAATAATCTGCTCATGTTCACTCTATTGATACATTCGGTATGTATTTTCGTGAATACTAAAAACCACCTATTATTTTTACAATAAATCATCTCTAAAATAAGGGTTTAAAAATAATTTAAGAGAAAATTGCACAAAAATATTTAGATATGTTGCCAAAGATGAGAGAAGAGCAGCATCAAGCCGCAGCTTCCATCTGGGGAGCTGAGAGGACTGCCATCATAACACCAGAAGTAATGGCAGGTGAAGTGTGGAAAAGTTCATCCAGCGAGTCATAAAAGCAGTTCCAGTGACCAATTAAATCTAGCGGAGGCACCCTCGACCAACTGTAAAAACTTTACTAGTGGCAAATGAAATCTTATGAAAATGCTTTTGGCATAACTCCTGATAGGACCAGTGATGTCTCGCGGAGGAATGTCACTCATACCATCAAAACAGAAATGGGGGCAAAGAAGGCCCGTCGAATTTCACAAAATATATAGTTTGTAAATGACGTCTGCGGAGATGCGTCTAGCATGCCATAAAAACATAATACAGTGCACCTGCTTCTAATATGCACTAGTACAGAGCACCACCTTACAAATCTACCTTTTACTGAAGCATTTACACATTCAGTACAGTGTACAACATGACCTGATCCCCAGTATCATGATAGACTGAAGCAAAATAAGTCACCGGGTCCTGATGAGGTTTTTTCAAGGGCTCTTAAGGAATGCAAAATGGAACTCTGTGAACCAATAACTAATCTCTTCAAACAGGTATAGTGTCTGATATGTGGAAGATGGCTAACGTAATTCCTATTTTTAAAACAGGGGACAAGTCGTTACCGTCAAATTACCGCCCAATAAGCCTGACCTCAATTGTAGGCAAATTACTAGAGTCAATTATAGCTGAGATTATAAGAAGCCATCTCGATAAGCATAGCTTGATTAATGATACTCAGCATGGATTCACAAGAGGCCGGTCTTGTCTAACTAATTTATTAACTTTCTTCAGTAAAGCTTTTGAGGCTGTTGACCACAATAAAGAATTTGATATTTTTTACTTAGATTTTAGTAAGGCTTTTGATAGAGTTCCGCACCAAAGACTGTTAAAGAAAGTGGCAGCTCATGGCATTGGGGGAAAAGTGCTCTCATGGATCGAGTCATGCCTCACAGACAGGAAGCAGAGTGTGTCCATAAATGGGGTTAAATCCGAGTGGGGATCTGTAACAAGTGGCGTTCCACAGGGATCAGTCTTGGGCCCGTTGTTGGTTATAATATATATCAATGATCTTGATGAGGGTGTTACTAGTGATATGAGCAAATTCGCCGAAGACACAAAGATAGGTAGGATAATTGATTCAAACGTAGATGTTAGGGAACTTCAGGAGGATTTAAACAAACTGTATTCTTGGTCAGAAAAGTGGCAGATGCAGTTCAATGTAGATAAATGCAAGGTTCTGAAGCTCGGGAGTGTCCATAACCCTAGCACTTATAAGTTAAATGATGTAGAACTTAGCCACACAGATTGCGAAAAGGACTTGGGGGTTATGGTGAGCAGCAACCTTAAACCAAGACAGTAATGCCTAAGCGTACGTAATAAGGCAAATAGATTACTGGGATTTATATCAAGAAGTGTAAGCAACAGAAGTCCAGAGGTCATACTGCAGCTTTATACATCATCAGTAAGGCCTCACCTAGATTATGCAGCTCAATTCTGGTCTCCATATTACAGAATGGACATAAATTCGTTAGAAAACATTCAGCGTAGGATGACTAAATTAATACATAGCATTAGAAATCTTCCTTATGAAGAAAGATTGAAGACTCTTAAATTACATTCACTTGTTAGACGAAGAATGAGGGGAGACCTGATCGAAGAGTATAAGTGGAAGATAGGTATTAATAAAGGGGATATTAATAAGATCGTGAGGATATCTCTCCAAGAGAGAACCCGCAGTAATGGATTTAAATTAGATAAGTTTAGTTTTAGAAAGGATATAGGAAAGTATTGGTTTGGATATAGGGTAGTTGATGAGTGGAACAGTCTACCTAGTTGGGTGATTGAGGCTAGGACTTTGGGTAGTTTCAAATTTGGGTTGGATAAGTACATGAGTGGGAGGGAAATATAAACACACATGCAGTATAATGTGATCCTTTATTGACTACGTTTCGCCCACACAGTGGGCTTTTTCAAGTCACAAACAGATCTACCTGGGTGGAAGGTACGCGAGTATTTATAGTCAGGTTCAGAATGTTGAGGTCAGGTGGAGAATGTTGCATCTGATGATGTACCGAGTGGGGTTATAGAATCTAAAATCTTGGGTAGCTTGGAAATCATCACTTATTTCTATATCCGACAACTTCAACCAGAATAGTGGCTTCTATAACATAGCTGAACCACTTGCCAAGAAACTTCTTCATCGCTATCCCACATAAGAACACAGGAATGGAAGAACACTGTAGAAGATCTGCTCACAAACTTATCCAATCTCCTTTCCAAGCTACCCAAGATTTTAGACTCTATAACCCCACTCGGTACATCATCAGATGCAGCATTCTCTACCTGACCTCAGCATTCTGAACCTGACTATAAATACTCGCGTCCCTTCCACCCCAGGTAGATCTGTTTGTGACTTGAAAAAGCCCACTGTGTGGGCGAAACGTAGTCAGTAAAGGATCACATTATACTGCATGTGTGTTTATATTTCCATTGTGTCGGTATTTTATACCATTTATTTCCATAGCATAGAAAATTGGTTTGGGCAAATGTTTTGTTAGTGGGATGAATTGTAAAGGACCTGCCTAGTATGGGCCAACAGGCCTGCTGCAGTGTTCCTCCTTTCTTATGTTCTTATGTATAAGTTAAAGCTAATGATGTAAGTTCAGTACAATACTAACATGAATAAAGAACCTTCCAGTATAAACTTGCATTTTTGACTAAGCTGCTCACCTTCCTAAAACTCGATGGGTTATTGTTAATTTTAATAGAAGCATTACTTCAGTTAATTTCACTTCCATTAGTTATCTTACAGAACAGATTTGCCTTTATTATAAGAGGGCATTTAACCATAAAAAAAGGATCATTCCATATTCATTATTGATGTGTTAATTTACGAGAATGACAAGAAACTGGGCTTTACAATGTATAGAAAACCTTATTTTCATGATCTCCTACTGCATTATTCACACCAAATCTCACGCCCTAGGACGGACGTCATCGTAGGCTTATATTTACGAGCTAATGGAACTTCGAACCCCTGATCGCCTCAAAGATGAATGCAGAGGATATTTTTAAGGACTGAAGAAGAATGGCTGTTAAAAGATTTCACACCAGTAGAAAAAAGGAGCTTCCAGACCTATTTATTGTTTCCCCTGAAGAGCAAATTTCGGAGAATATCCATATACTCATTGCTAAGACCAAGACTAATGTATCCAGGAATAATTCGACTCCATCAAGAACCTGATAGCAAAAAACACACAGCTTACTATATTCAACGCTGGTATCTTTTGTGTAGGGATGTGATAAACTCTACTTAGGAAACATCTAGGAGCCTAAAACAAATATCACTGAACATACAAAAGCCTGACGAAGGGATGATCCAACCAATACCTGCTTTATACACAGCAACATCCACAATCGTCTCGTTGTGTTTCAAGAATCATAACTTGTCATCAAGGAAACAGGTCTAAACTGCAAACTCTGCTTGGAATTTGCTCTTATCAACACCACGAATACCATTGCTTTAAACATAAACAACTTCAAAATCTCGAAAATAGTGTTTATATAGATCTCCATATCAAAAAAAAAAAAATGGTGCAGAAACAGAGGAGCAACCGTACCAGTGCAAGAAATTGCATTATACCATGTGGAAAATGTGATAAAAGTACGTTTGGATATGCTAGATCATTGGTGGCCTGGTGGTTAACGCTCTCGCTTCACACGGCGAGGGTCTGGGTTCGATTCCCAGCCAGAGTAGAAACATTGGACGTGTTTCTTTCCACCTGTTGTCTATGTTCCCCATCAGTAAAATGGGTACCTGGGTGTTAGTCGACTGGTGTGGGTCGCATCCTGGGACACTGACCTAATTTGCCCGAAATGCAGAGCATAACAAGGGAGTTTCTATATAGTAGTATGTCATTGTTATCAGCTAGGACTGTATACCTTGTACATGTACTTGTAGTAAATAAAGATATTATTATTATTATTATTATAAATACGCTTGCAACCTGAATGACCATCACAATGCCTATGTAAATGAGTGACAAGTGTAACCACTTGATGAAATGGAATGAGGAAAGATTAGTCGTTTCAAAACTTTTACGCAGCGCATTGTTTTCCGTGAGGCGATACCCACTTGCTGCACCTTCCAACATAACATCCTCGTCACGTCTCCCTCAAACCACTGCATAAAACTCATTTTTTTTAACTTGTTCTCTGTTATTACTGAAGCCACCAATACTGAAACGATTCTTTCAATAAAAGACCTAAATAATGCATGCCAGTTATAATCAATTGTTGGACAACTTTTATCGTCATATAACGACCCACGAAAATTAGCAAGATATTGTATAAGTGTTTAGAAAGGAGGGAGAGAATATAGAAGTTGCAAATAAAGATGCTTCTATGATAGCCAATTAGTGAAACTAAGATCAAGCTGACAACAAAATGAAAAATGCGAATAAAAAGCTTAACTAAATATGCACTAATGTATGAATCTTAGAAAACTTACCTAGTCCATCTAAATATATTTTAGATGAGTTTACAACAAACACGATGAAAAATATTTTTATCGTCAGATTTAGAATATTTTTTTGGCGTAATTATTGCATACACAAATTTTCGCTTACCTTATTCGACAAGAAGAGCGTTGCTATTTAAGCCAAAACAGCAAATTTTACCTGTTCGGCACAATATATATATATATATATATATATATATATATATATATATATATATATATATATATATATATATATATATATATATTTTTTTATTTATTTATTATGAGTGTTAGTATGTGCAATATAACTACAGTGAAACCAAATATTAATGGCGTTTCATTATTTCTCACATTATCAAGGAATAGAAAATGTCAATAAAACAATTGAGTTATTAAGCTAAGATGTGACTTCATATATGACTTTACCAAGTCAGAGAATTCTTTTACATTGTTGTGAAATTTATGCCATGTTGTACGTCAGGTAAAATTTAAATTAAAATTGTGGAACCAAAATCTTATAAAAATCCAAGTTCACTTTTGATATAGATTTTTTTTTTTTTTTTTATTATCACACCGGCCGATTCCCACCAAGGCAGGGTGGCCCGAAAAAGAAAAACTTTCACCATCATTCACTCCATCACTGTCTTGCCAGAAGGGTGCTTTACACTACAGTTTTTAAACTGCAACATTAACACAACTCCTTCAGAGTGCAGGCACTGTACTTCCCATCTCCAGGACTCAAGTCCGGCCTGCCGGTTTCCCTGAATCCCTTCATAAATGTTACTTTGCTCACACTCCAACAGCACGTCAAGTATTAAAAACCATTTGTCTCCATTCACTCCTATCAAACACGCTCAAGCATGCCTGCTGGAAGTCCAAGCCCCTCGCACACAAAACCTCCTTTACCCCCTCCCTCCAACCCTTCCTAGGCCGACCCCTACCCCGCCTTCCTTCCACTACAGACTGATACACTCTTGAAGTCATTCTGTTTCGCTCCATTCTCTCTACATGTCCGAACCACCTCAACAACCCTTCCTCAGCCCTCTGGACAACAGTTTTGGTAATCCCGCACCTCCTCCTAACTTCCAAACTACGAATTCTCTGCATTATATTCACACCACACATTGCCCTCAGACATGACATCTCCACTGCCTCCAGCCTTCTCTAAATAAAATGTAAAAAACCTATTCATAAAAATTGAGCACATTCAATCAAAGATTCCTTACACACAGTGCTATCAGATATTAAAAGTAATTTGGCTTGGTTTTGGTTTCAGATGGTGATGCTATGATGAGGCTCTCTCTCTTTGGCGCCCCAGTTTAATCAAGGTAATCACTGTAATGATCTTTCATCTCTAACGCTCAGATCAAGAATATACTAGAAAAACACTCGTCTTACCCTTGCAGTAAAAACCTGATTAAAATTATGGTGCAATGGGACACCTTCCTTAGCGTCCTGTGTTATCAAAAGCGCTGACGCTGTGACCAGCTTCCAGCTGGTACGCCCCTCTGTCTATGTATTCTCATGCCACGCAAGGTCATTCATATAAAAAAAAAACACCTGAGGCTCAGGCACTCTCTCCCACCCACCTGGTGAAGGCTAATACACTTTCGCGGCGAGTATACTCTTCCATCCACCTGTCGAGTAGGTACACTCTCCCACACAACTGTATGTGAGTGTACATGTGTGCATGTGCTGTACTTTTAACAATATGGATGGAATGAAAACATCGATTTTAGGCTGAAGGACTGATTTCATCAAATTCTTCATGGTATTCCACCAGCCACTGGCTGGTGAAACGTTTCCAGAATGAAGATACTTAAATGTTGTACAAGTATCTCATTTATCGGTTTTCTAAATCATTTATACAAAAATAGATACAGAATGTTCGAAAACAATTAACTATTTTCTGTATGGTATTAAATAAAAGTTTCCTACACAATACTGGCTTCAAGATTAATTTTCGATGTTGTTAAGGAAACAACCTATGAGAGTAGTACTGGGGATCTAACAGCCACAACTGCATCAGTAGGTCGACGACTATAACGACTTAGGGATAGAATGTTCAAAAGTACCATGTCAAGGAACTTATAACCTTTCCCAAAGGTTATCATGTAGATTTAAATCAAACAAATTCGTAATACAGTGATACTTCTCATATACGAACTATACAGGCGGAGACCGGGTCGGAAACGTGGAGTTTCCGGATACATGATGGGGGAAAAATGCGCATCCGTCACGTCATATCATTATCGGTGACGGCGCTCTAGGTTAAAAAAAACGAGTCAACGTCGTCTGGCGGTGGGACCAGACACTCTGGGCTGGAATAACAGCATCCCGGTTTTCTGCAGCCATTTTAAGTTGGGCGCCACGAACCATGATACCACTGCCACGTTGTTGTAAGCACCGCGTCATCACGCACTGATCTGGTTTCGCCAACACTTTTCTTTCGGCACTTTCTCCGGTTCTTAAGGCAGCAGAAAACAACCGAACGGCTGTTCGGATGTTTGAGTAATAATAATTTTAGAATTTTGCCGTTTCCCAGGGCTTGTTCGGATAATGGCAGGCCGGGTATGTGAGGTATCGTTGTACTTTAATGTATATGAGAGATCCACGAACATTTCATGGTATTAGGTTATACTCATGACACTGAACAACTCATAACACTAAGTACTTCACAACACTAGGCACCTCACAACACTAGGCACCTCACAACACTAGGCGCCTCACAACACTAGGCATCTCACAACACTAAGCACCTCGCAACACTTGGCACTTCATGATACTGAGCATATAACAGCACTGAACATCTCACGACTCTGCATTCAGCACGTACAGCATCAGGTTCACCTGTACAGTCCTCCGAGCATCACTAAAGCTCACTATATATTACATGATACCGTGCTAATACAGAAATGAGTGACATTTGACTACATACAGAAAACCCATGGTTATGCAGAGCGTTTCGGGCAAGCCTAAGCCTTACTTAAGACATTACATAAAGGTATTTAAGGTTAATAAATGTACACAAGTAAATATTTGATAAATGTAAATATAAGTACATTAAATATATCATTGTTCGAGATTGTAAGAAAAAAAAATAGTTATATTCTAGTAAGTGTTTAGGTACATCTTTTACATTAGCTGTTTGTGTATTACATACCAGCACAAGACGCCACCGAGGTTCACTGTGCGTTACCTAACACCACCTGATAAAATTAATGCTTACTTTATATTACTAATCAGCACTTGACGACACTGATGCTCTCTGTTTTCTGGTGTACACTTAACGACACTGAGGTTTACTGTGTACTAGCTACCTACTCTTGACGACACTGAGGTTTACTGTGTACTAGCTACCTACACTTGACAACACTGATGCTCTCTCTGTTCTTCCTACCTACACTTGATGATACTAAAAGAGAGAGTGGAAGAGGAGGGGGTAGGAATAGTGTTGGGGTGCAGAGCTTACCATGTTAAGTGAGGAGGCAGCATCCATCACTCACTAAGTCTCTCAGGCCATCGACGTTAATCCATCAGCCCCTCGTCGTCAACTTGCCAACTCACTGCCCATCTTACACACACCAAGAAGCACACTCCGCCAACCACCTACCTGCTCCCCATCATTCCAGTCGTTTTTTTTTTTTTACTGTAATCTCCAGCCTCATTCCATCTCCCGGCTGCCACCGCTCTCACATATACCTTCCGTCTTTCTCTCTGTCTCCCTGTCTGTCTGTCTGTATCTCTCTCTCTCTAACTCTCACTTCCTCTCTCTCTTTTTCCTGTTTTAGAGCTAATGCATGATGTAATATTTTTTTAAGTTTCCCTGAAATCAGTCTAAATATTACGAAATTTTAAAATAATATTGATTTAAAATAATAGTAATCAGTTCTCCATTCCTTTCCCTTCCTCTTCCTTTTCCACCAACTCCTCCTTCATTCTCCTCTCTTACCCATTTTTCACTCGCCTTCCTTAATGTAGAATTAGACAGACTAAGGTAGTGAACACCGGCTTCCAGGTTGAGGGTCTGATAATCTCATATTCCACTCCCTTCTGTCTATAGTTCTGCAAGTCAGAGGGACTGATTACTTCATATTTTACTGTCTCCAATTACAGCACCTTCAAATATCTTCTGTATGAAATGATAAAGGCAGTGATTGGCCGAACTTCTTCAAATGAAGATACCCAAGTGTTGCACATGTGTCTAATTCTCCATCTTGTCCGTATTAAATACCATTGTTGCAATGATTTCTCTGTCTTGTCCAACTATTCTTCCCTCTGTCCTTCATTACCCCTTCTCTTCCCCTCATCCCTCTGCCTTCCTCCGCCCAATTTTCCCCTCTGTTCTCCATCCCCCTTCCCTTCGCCATTTTCCCTTTATTTTCGAATCCATTCTTCCCCCCGTATAGCAATGTGTTTTAACATCCGTCTCTCAGTCTCAGGTCAGTCTTTATGAAGGTTAGACGTGTCATAATTGCGTCAACTCATCATTATCACTGTGCAAAATGAGTAACTAGGAAAAAGACTTTCACGTTCAGAAAATATCAATGAAAGCTCAAGTATGAATAAGGAAAGAAAAGAAAACCTTAGCGACGAATGGAGAACTTCTGTAAAATATCCGCAAGTGATGCGTCCTTAAGGGTAAGAATAGCAACAGTAAAATATAGACTAATTAAGATTCCATTTGGTAAGGTTCGAATCATTTGAATATTTTGAAATATAGAAAATGAAGACTCAGCACCAGTTGTCGTTTCAGCGAAACGACAAATTAACTTCAAATTCCTTATAAATTTTAAGTTTTAACATAACATTTTTGATGAAGACCATCACTGATTATCAAAGTGACGCAGTATGAGGGTTATGAAATTTTATCTTAAGATGTTTCGTCCACAAGGTCTTTTATCAAGCAAAAAATAAAGCAGATTACCTACACAACACCTTAACCAGAGCCAGCATTGGAGCCACAAACGTAGCCACAAGCATAATTTTAGACTTAGTCACATAGGCGACTAAATCAGCAAACACCACTCAAGGGGTCTTCTTCATATCTTGTGGAGGGCGTGATAAATTCAACGTGGGGGAAACTTCCACAAACTTAAACCTTACAATCAAGAAAAGTAGAAATGGTTACCATAAAGACGACACTTGAAACGCCTGCACTGTACACTGTAACTGATGAAGCAAGATTATTTATCAGAGTAGATTAAGGTAACTGACTGGAATCAGCTTTAGTCACCACGTTGAACGCTTTTTAATACAATTCGGAGTCTTTCACTATCTCCGAGGAGGTACGAAAGTTGATTCTACCGAAAACCGAAACAACTAACATCTGAGATCCAACTCACTCGCCCGTGACCTTTCTCCCTACACCCCAGATCAAGTTCTAGTCTTCAACGAACTATCTTCAAATATATATTCTTATATTTTACTTGTCTATGTGCGTATTAATAAAGCCGTTGGTGGAAGAAGCACATTCAAAAATATATTAACCACAAATTGCCATTATCACTTCTCTGTCTGCATATATTACCACTTTGTAAATCGACCACTCGCATGGAAAAATTCCTGGCTAGACACCAGGGAAATGAATTATGCAGCATCAAATGTATAGCGAGAGTGTGAGCATCTTCTTGGTTACAGCAAAGATAGTGATAGAGATGATAAATCTTAAAAATTACCATAGATAATTTTTTGTGTGGACAAAATATTTAGAGGTTAAACATGCCCAAACAGGTTGCAAAAGCAACTAATTATGTGTGGCCAGCCAAAGAGATGATGTAAACGTAAACAAATGTAAATGTTATTGTATAGATTACATAGTATTTTGATAAAACTTACACAGAGATCAAATCTATAGTTCCATGAAGAGGAACAGCCCAGTCTCGACAAAATGTGAATGGAAACTCAAACATCTGATAAGTACCAAGAGAGGATGGGAGGAAGAGAAGAAATGCGAGAGAAAGTAAAGGAAGAAAAGATGAGAATGGGAATGGGATAGTGTGTGGGAGGCATTATGGAAGATGAAATGGGGTAGGGGAGAGAGCGTGTAAATGGAGCACCGTGTTCAAGGTTCAATATCAGATGAACAAATATCACCAGTGTTTCCACGGGAAATTATTGCCATTAATTTATGGCTTCGAGTTAAAGTCTTATATAGTAGTATATAAAATGTAATGACATTATTTGGTGACGCTTCTCTGGTACCAGCCAATGGCGGATCGTGCTGGCAGGCGAGTCAACACTGTTTGCATAGAGCTGATACATGGATCGCTGAGCAGTGCTACAATGAATGTGCTTCTTCCAGGCATTATCAGAGATCTCTACGGCATTCCTAACGAGGAACTGTATGGTGTCGCCCTTAACGGTTTGAGGAGGGTCTTTGTGAAATTTTCGAGGGCCAGTTTTTACAGCAGTGTTGTGGCTGAATACCAGGAACGAAGGATGTGCCTCAACTCGACGGTGGAGGTGTGTATGCATGACGTATCCACATACTTCACATGGGTAAAGGTGCAGAACGTACCGTTTGAGGCGACACAGTTTGGACTTGAGGACGTCTTCAGCAACTATGGTGTTGTTCATGAGGCTAGATGGGGGGTTGTGGAGGGACGGCCCATATGCAGGCCTGCCGGAAGGTTCCTACACCCTCAAGATGACGTTGATGAGGCCTATACCGTCATATGCTCTGTTGACGGGATACAGGACCCAAGTCTACGTGCACTATGCAGGGCAAAGGAGGACGTGCCATCTTTGAGATTCGTACGAGCACATGGCGGCACAGTGTGTACGTAGATTATTATTATTATTACAATCAAGGGGGAAGCGCTAAACCCGGAGGATTATACAGCGCCTGGGGGGGGGATGTGGAAGGCATTCAGGCTTAATTTGGGGAACTGGAGCACAGATCCAATTCCCTAAATCAAGAGCCCCTCACCAACATCAAGGAACCTTCCTTGAGGGGAGTGTGTACGTAGAGCTGCTCCAAGTATGCCAACGCTTATGGAGGAGAAACGACAGCTGAGTACAGTGGGCACGGAGAGGAGTGGGTCGGTTGGACAGAGGAAGGCTCTCTGGAACTAGGAGGTGGAGAATGAGAGGGAGTTGTTGGGGATGTGTGTTACACTCCCAGAGGTGGCTAGTGATGATCCACCAAGGCCTGTGGTGGGGGGGAAGGGGACACAACAACGCAGGTGGTGTTGTTGGAGGCTGTGCTACAGGATTTTTTGAAGGAAGCTGTGGTCGGAGAGGACGTGGATGGAAGGTCCAGTGACGTGCAGAAGCTGGAAGGGCTGCAGGGAAAAGTGGAGGTCTTGGGTAAGCAAGACCAGGAAATAGAAGTGGTAGCTGAGGTACATCAGGAGGATTTGCCTGATGATGATATGAATTTGAATTGGATGAAGTATTGACACCTGGGCAGAGACCAGGCAAGAAGGCATGGGCAGATATGGTAGGGAAAGCCACTAAAGGACGGGGTGCACAGAGGAAATCGGATGGGGAGGGGCAAGGGGGTCCGATTAGGAAGAATGGTAAGGAGAGAGTGGGCATCATGAAAGGGGGTGTGAGCAAGCCACTGCAGCACAGGGGTAAGCCACCTTTCCTTGAACATTCAAGTGTGTGACTTTAAATGTTAATGGTCTCAAGAATGAGGGTCTGGTTGGAGTGGTTCTTGAGAAGGTATGCCGTCGACGTCTGTTTCTTGCAGGAGCACAACTATAGGTCAGGATGTGAGCTGCAATTGAGGGGTTATAAGATGTTTGTAAGTTTGGCTTTGCATTTAAAGGGAGGAGTGGCTGTGGTGGTAAAGGAGACCAGCCCGTTGCATGTCATGGGGTGGGAGGAGGGGGGAGGGGAAGGGTTATGGTGGATGGGTATTAGGGGAGGGGAGGGTATGTTTTGTTGGGGTTTATATGCCAGCAATTAGTAATATGAGGGTGAAAGCCGACTTTGTTAGGGAAGTTTTGTTGTACTATCTCAGGGGGTTACCTATTTCGGTAATTGGGGGAGATTGGAATTGTGTGATACGGCATGGGGTATGTGATACCAAGGGGGGCGGGGTGTGTGTTGAGTGCTTTGAGGGATGCTTTATGGGATGTGGGGGTAGCTGATGTGGTGGGTAGGGGGGTATCAGGTGGAGCACATGTATGTTCAGAAGAGTTATGAGGCACGGTTAGATAGAATTTATGTCATGCAGGGGATGGGTGTTGAGAGGGTTAGGACTATTGACGTGGGTTTGTCGGATCACAGGGAGGTGTTGGTTGATCTTCGGGTGGATGGTATTGCACGCACATATCCGAGTTATTGGAAATTAAATGTGCGGCTTTTACAGGAGGAGGATCTAGGTTACTCTTTACAGGACTGGTGGAAGGTATTTTGGGAGGCTAGGGATGAGGACGTGAATGTGCTTGACTGATGGGAGTTGCAAGCAAAGGTGGAGATTGCAAAATTTTTTAAGGCATGTGGCAGGGAACGGGCACGCTGGCGGTTTGGCCTGCAGAATTACTTAGAGGGGCAGTTGAATGATTGTTATGGGAGGGGTAGGGAAGGCGCGAGTGGAGATATGGGGGAACTAAGGAGTCGATTAGTGGAGATTCATAATGAACGGTTTGATGTGCTCCGTGTCAGGGCAGGCTTGGAGGATGTCTTAAAAGGTGACAGGCCATCCAGGTATGTTTATGTTCTGAGGAAATTCAAGGACAGGGAGTTGATAACTACTGTGGTGCATTTAGTGGTGGGGGAGGGGGTTATGTGGAGGGTCATGGTCTTTCTGATACAGACAGTATCAGTAGGTATGCAGATTATTGGTTTCAGGAGAAATGGAGGAGGAGGGAGGGGGTTGTTGGGATGGATTCATTTGGGGATTTCGGGGGACTTCTGGTTTTGGGGCATGGGGACAGGGAAATGTTGGAGGGCAGCATCAATGAGGCAGAGGTGGAGGAGGTGGTGAATGGGTTGAGTCAGGGGAAGGCACCAGGGATAGATGGTTTATCTAACGATTTTTATAGAGCAAATTGGGAGAGTCTTCGGAAGTGTCTGGTGGAGGTTCTGAATTATATGTTGAACAGTCAGATAAGGGATTTTATAGAGAACTGCATGGGAGGGGGTGTCCTTGGGTTGGATTGGGCTCAGGCTTATGATTGTGTGAAAGGGGTTTTTTATGGGTCTGTTTGGAGAAGTTGGGTTTTGCGGGGGTAGTGAGTTGGGTGCGCACTCTATATGAGGGGGCGGTTGCGCGGGTGCAGGTTACTGGAAGGCTGGGGGAGACCGTGCTGATGGAGCAAGGCTTACGGCAGGGTTGTCTGGTCTCTCAGTTGCTTTTTGCATGCGTGCAGCATCCTTTCTTTGAGGCTGTGGAGGGGGAGTTGCAGGGGTTAGAGGGGGGCTGCATGGGGGGAATTGCCGGATATGTTGATGACACCACTGTTCTGGTAATGAGTGAAGGGGCTTTAAGGAGGGTTGGTGAGGTAACTCAGAATTTTGGAGACGTTTCGGGTATGGGAGTTAATCTAGCGAAGTCGAGATTATTGGAGGTGGGGAATTGGATTGGGGGAGCTTGGGGGAGGAGTTGGGATGGTCATTTGGTGACAGACTTCGGGTTTGTGTGATATGGTATATGGCACAGGTGCAGGATTGCAGGAGGATCAACTCTGAACTAGTCACAAGCAAGGTTCTGGGCAAGCTTAGAGGTTTGAGGGTTAGGGATGTGGCATTACAGCAGCGGGTTCTGGTTATTAACTCGCTTCTTTATAGTAAGGTATGGGGAGTGGCAGAGGTGTTTCCACTGCAGCCACAGGACATTCAGGAAATACAGAGGAGGGTTTTGAGGTTTGTGTGGGGGTTTGGGAGGGCCTGGTTATGTAAGGAAGTTATGTCAGATGTGAAACGGGGGGTCTAGGACTGATGGCTTTGGGGCCTAGGGTAATGACCTTATATATTAAGCAGAGGTATATTAGGGTGGGGGGAGAGGGGTGTTAGGGTGGATAGGGTAATGAGGGATGCTAGAAACTGATGGTGTGGCATGAACTTGAGGGATTGTGAAGATTTGCTGAGGTTCTTATTGACAGCGAGACAGGTTTCAAAATTGAAGGTTAAAACGTTGGTGGGTGTGGTGAGGGGACGGGGTGTATTACAGGGGGTCGCCGTGTACCCCACGTATAACTGGCAGGTTTTATGGAGGGAGCTCAGATTGCTTAGGATACCAGCAAGGGTTAGGGAGTTGGTATACCGTTTTCTTATGGGAGTATTTTCATCCAAGCAGGAGTTGCATAAAATGGGGTTGGTGAGAGAGGCGACATGCTTGTTCTGTTTGTAGGAGGAAACTACCTTTCACGTGGTATATATTTGTCCATCTTTGGGGGGGAGGGTGAGGGTTTGGATGGGGGGTGTTATCAGGCCTTGGGGGGGGAGTTGGTCGTTTCTTAGGGCTTAGTCGTTGGATGTCAGTGGGGTATCGGGGGAAGTGGGAAGGGCTTTGATGTACGTTATGGCGGATTATTTGCATGTTTCTTGGGGAATGAAGGAGGTCAGAGGTGAATTGAGGATCAAAGCGTTAGCAGCGATTTTCTATAGAACAATGTGTAGGAACAGATTAATCTTTAGGGGGCGTTGGGAGTCCAGTTTCTCGGAGGGTTATCGGAACCTCTCAGTGGGTAAACTCCTCCGGGCTCATGGGTGCAGGCAAGGGGCTGGTCTCCTTAAGTGACTGGTGGGTATGGTAAGGTAGTGGAGTTTTTGTGTTGTATGTGATGTGTGAGTGGAGTATGTGAGGGTTTCAACTTGGCTTCTGGTTGTGTTCCTTGCGTGTTGGTTTACCTTTTATTCATGTTAGTGAGACCCTGAATTCAGTACAGTAGCACATATAAGTCACATATATTATGGCGTTTGGATAATTATTACACTGACTGTCAGGGATTGGTGGCTTAGGCATCTGTTATGGTGGTTTATATAACGTTATGGGCCTAGTGCTGTCTCATATTTTATGTGATTTTTTTATTTATTGCGTTACCACGCATGTCCTCAGGTAGTTATTTGAATTACTTGTGAAAATGTGTTTGGAGACGTTATGTTCTCCAGTAGTCCAAGAGTCCGATGGTATGGGCTGTTTATTGCATATATGTCGGTCTAAGATTTAGTAGCAGGTGCTTCCTGCTTATTGTTTTATTCAGTGTCCTATTAACGCTTATTGCATACTGAGTGTCACCATTTTTACAATGATGTACTATTGTGTTTCAAATAGGGAGAAAGGGTTTTTATGTACTGTATGTAGGAAGTTTTGATACATATCTTGTTGGAATGTACTTAGGAGAGCTTAAATGTAGTTATCTGGTTGTTTCTTTGACCTCGTATGGGTCACTGTGTATGGAGGCATTTTTGTTCTCCATTAGGTCATGGGATTGTCATTTGTATGGGCTGTCATTGTATATATATAATGTTATGTGTTTTACTTGCGGGTGTTTCCTGCTCATTGTTTAGGCGGGGAGGGGGGGGGTTTATTGTGGTATGTGTCCTTGCATTGTTAATTGTAGGCTTAGGTTTGCCTTTGTTTACGTAAATGTAATGTATAATTTTATTTTTTGTGTGCTGTATTATAATTTGTTTACTTTGTGCAAGGGGTCTTATTGTACAGTGCTGTGGGGGGGGGGGGGTTGTGTTTGCACAAGCATGGATTGTGAAGTTTGACTTTGTTTAATGTATTTTCAGTGCAGGAGCTTTCTTGCTTTTTTCATCCTGTTAGGTGATGGGATACCCTTTAATAAAATATGGTTATTGGTAGGTCATTTTATTTGTAAATGGCTTGTTCATGTGTTATTTTATTTATATTGTTGTACTGTATTATTTTAAATAAAATATAAAAAAATTATATAGCAATTAAAAATATTTATCGATCACCGAGCAATCCAAGGAAGGTAACCTTGTATTGTATAACCCATGCTTCCTGTACCCCAATACAAGTAACAGAACTTGTGCAACGTGCGGTGCAAGTTTCTAATGCACTCAAGAATTTTTGAAAAGATTCAGTTAAGGCATTCACATACGCCGTATGTAAACTAATATCTCCGATAAAAACTGCAAATTGGGACCTATACAGCTCTAAACAAATTAAAAGCTTCTATTAATTAACACCAACTTTGAAAATTTAAAGCAACTCTGAAAAGATATATTCCAGTTATCACACATAAATCGATATTCCAAAATATACCAACACCTGAAGTTTCAGGCCGGTCATAAGTAGCATTATCAAGTTATCAGTGATGAAATTTTGAAGATTTTCGGATAAGACATTTAAAAACTGTCATGATAACCTGAATTTTCTGTTTGCAATTTATTCATTAATAAAGGTAATTTGGCACTTGAACAAGCCACAATCATCTAAACGTTTTCTTTAACTAAAATTCGCCAGATTTTATTTAAAACCAATTATAATAAAAAAAAATGCTAAACCGACAAAGCCATACAGTGCTGCAGGACAGAAAATAGTGCTGTAGCTACAAACAGCTTGGTGGATAAGGGATCAGAGGTGAGGGGAGAAAAGGGGTGGAAGGGACTCTAAGGGCTGTGTGTCAAAGTTTGTATAGTAAAGTAGTTGCTGACAAAAAGCCAGAAAGTTATTTTAAATCAAAGGCAGGTCCGTCGGCAAGAAGGAAAGATAAGATGAGAGTGGTAGGGTGGCGGCGTTAGAGGCAAATCCTGCGAGCTCGCTGGTAAACCAGGAAATTTACAAGAAAGTGAAGAATGAAAATAGGGACCCGACAAACCTCAAAAAGAGGAATAGGGTATCTGTCCATGAGATACCCATGGGTAAGGCGAGTATGGCCAATGCGGAGACGAGAGTGCGCAGTCTCCCGAGTACTGCAACGGTGGTAAGAAGATGGCCACAAACATAAAAGCGGTTTAATAGTGTGCAATTTGTTATGGTGCATGCCCGAGCACCGTTGTTGCCAACGGTCCCGAAGACAGGCTGAGATGACTGGAAAATAATCTCTGAACGGAATACCGTTCAGTGAGAATGGCTGGATTTGAGAGGGACCTGACCTTCCAACGACAACATTCTTACCTCTACTAGTGGCCTACATCTCACCTCCTGGCGGTATATAGGCTCCATCCTGTCACTTCAACTCCATATTGTTTCAGGCTATGGAACAATATTCTTCTCCAGACTGAGGGACTGACCACCTCAAAACTTCAAGGGTGATGGACTGATTACATCGTCTTCAAGTATCTTCTGCTTTTATCAACTTTTCTGTACTCGACTGAAGAAGCCTACTGTGTAGGCGAAACGTTTCGAAATAAAGATACCTAACTGTTGCATATGTGTCTTACCTAACAACCTCTACAGGAAACCGGAAGATCATACACCGCTAACCACGCAGCAGCATTCGCTTGTTCATTGCACTGCACATCAACGTGTCCAGGGACCCCAACAGAAAACGACGTCTTTGTTATTGCTAGCCACATGACGCAACCATAGTTGAATACGAAGAACTAATGGAGTGAATCTGAAATGATTACGAACGCTGAAGGAGGCAAATATGTAATATGGAGAAGCACTATGAGGATGGCATTCAACTCAGCAGTAAAAATACTAGCTGAGTTTAATTAACAAATGACCTCAGGCAACATTGTCAGGGAACACTGCCACGAACCCAACACAGTCAGAAAATTTATAACCATCTGTATAAACAGCGATGGCATGAGCATGCGACCGGAAGTGATCAAGAAAAAGAGGCAGTCGTAGGCAGGAGAGCTTTGGCGCACGGCAGTAGGGAAGAACAGACAAAAGCCGCCGGAACCTCCCAGGGGGAAAGGGAAAAGGCAGATGCTAAATGAACATACAAGGGAGGCAAGTGGAGAGAAGACCGCAGTGAAGACGGAGACTAAACGGTCGGAGTAAGCAGGGAAGTCGAACAAATAATGGGCTTTTACTAGTGTCTGAGGCCAACTTATACGTAGACGGAACATGAAGACCATGAGAATGGACAAAGTAACGAAGGCAATGAGCATCACGACAATCAGCTAAGGAAGGAACATTTGCCTCAGCACAGAGGCTTTCAACATGGGATGAACTAAAGGTACCAAGGCATAAATGTAAACCATGATGATGAAGGGGATCTAACTTAGAAAGAGTTGTAGGAGAAGCCGCAGAATAGACTTGGTCACCATAATCCAGCTTAAACAAGACTAGGGTGGAATGCAAACGAAGGAAAGTTCTGCGATCTGCTCCCCATGAACGATACGCAAGAATTTCAAGGAGATTCAGCCGACCATGACAAGCTGCCTTCAAAGAGGAAAAGTGAGGTTTCCATGTAAACCGACGATCGAAGAGAAGGCCAAGAAACTTGACCGTATCACATTCTGGAATACGTGAGCGGTGTAAATACAATGGGATATCTGGGATAAGAGGACGTCTATTGAAGGTAATGAATTGGGTTTTCGTACTAGAAAATTTAAAGCCATGAGTAGTAGTTGAATGGGATACTCGGTCAATTGCATCTCGAGAGGAGGCTGCTACTTGGCGACAGTCAGCGCCTGCGTATGCTAAAGCGAAGTCATCTACATAAAGTGACGACCAAATTTCGATGAAAGAAAGGAGGGTAGGTCATTTATAGCTAAGAGAAAAAGGGTAGTGCTAAGGACAACTTTGTGGGACTCCCTTGGCTTGGACAAAGACTAAGGAAAGCGAGGCGCCAACACGCAACACGGACACAAAAATGTCTGTCAGATAAGAATGCAGTAAGGAAGGTTAGTAGATTACCGCGGAGGCCTAAGGAGTGAGCTTGGGCTAAAATGTTATACTTTCAAGTAGTGTCGTATGCCTTCTCATGATCAAGAAAGACTGCTAGGACGGAGTGTTTGTTAGCAATGGTATTTCGCACATACGTATCTATGTGGAGCAAGGGGTCCAAAGTAAAGCGGCCCTTGTGAAAGCCATAATGGTGAGGAAAAAGACTATTGTGACACTCCAAATACCATATCAAACGTCTGTTCACCAATTGTTCCATCACCTTACAGACTGTACTGGTCAGAGCAATGGGACGATTGTGAGAAGTATCAAGCCCCAAGGTGCCTGGTTTTCGAAACGGTAGTACAATGGCAGATTTCCACTGTTGAGGAAGAACCCCTAGCATCCAAATAAGATTAAAAAGACGCAAAAGAACTGTAAGGGTTGTAGAATGCAGATGTTTTAGCATACTGATATGAATATCATCAAGCCCAGCTGCCGATGACTGGCAAGCAGAAAGCATGGACTCTAGCTCTAGGAGATTGAAAGGTACATTATATGGCTCCATTCCATTAGAAGAGAAATCCAAGGGCAATTGCTCCTTGGTAGACTTAGACGCAAAAAATGAGGGACAGAGGTGAAGCCCTTGGGAGACACGAACAAGATAGTTCCCGATTTCCGTGGCAACTTCAAAAGGTTCCGCAACACTAACACCAGCAGCACGCAAAACAAGAGCAGAGTCCGGAGCGTCCTTGCCACACAACTTCCACACTTTCTTCCAAACTGCACACACAGGGGAAGTCGAGATAATGGTAGACACATAGCCTTGCCAACAAGTGCATTTAGCATCGCTTATGACGCAGCAAGCGACTACCCTTGCCTGCTGAAACTTCAAGAGACAATCTGAGGTCCGATTATATCGATAACGGACCCACACAGCTTGTTTCAAACGTACTGAATGGGCACACACAGGAGACCACCAAGGCACATATGTCTGATAATGCCTACCTGAATTTTGAGGAATAGAACGTGATGGTGCAGTTAAAACTATGGTCGAAAACTGGTGCACCAGCTCATCAATAGAACCCGAAGAAGAGTTCTTACAAAAGCGGTAAGATGAGAGTATAAGTCCCAATTCCCTCGTCCAAATTTCCAACGATGGCTACTAAACGGTCGGAAATATGTAGTAGATGTAAGAAGAATAAGAAAGTGATCACTGTCGTGCAAATCCGGGAGAACAGACCAAGCGTAATCAAGTGCGATTGATGAGGGGCAGATAGAAAGAACAATGTAAGAGAAAGACTGAGTGTGAGAGTCAAAATGGGTGGGAGCACCTGTATTTAAAATATGAAGAGGATGAAAAGTGAGAAGTCTCCAACTGATCACCACGAGTCACAGTGGGACCCTCCCCAGTGATGACTGTGAGCGCTAAAATCACCTAATAACAAGATGGGCAGCGGCAGAGAACAGATCAGGAATGCAACATCCGAGATACAGAATGCACGTGAAGGGGAGAGATATAGAGAGCAAACTGTATACCATCTGTGCAAATAAATATGGGCTGCAGTATAATGCAGCAGAGAACGAATACACACAAGTTGGTATGGTATACGAATGCGCACAAGAAGAGCGCTCATATTAAATGATTCATCAGGAAATGGATCAGAAGAATGCAACAGCACATAGCCCGAAACGGGACGTTTAACTCCTGAACGAATTTTGGGCCCTTGTAACCCGACACATACTGTGGAAAACTGGGAAAGCAGCACCTGGAGCTCTCCCTGATTACCCATCTGTCAATGAATATTCCATTGTAAATAAGTCATTATTTACAAAGACAGGTTTGCCAACAATAAGAAGCGATAAAATCTATTGGTTATTAGGGTCAGTGAAGTTAATGTGTGGAGGCAATGGTAAGCATGTAAGCAAGGAGAAATCAGAATGCTGTGAAGGAAAAGATTGCTGCGAGGGTCGTGAAAATTAAGAAGGAGGTGCGTCAGTGTCCATTGAGGGTTTCGTTTCCGCATTATAGTAGGAGATAACATCAAGTGTCTCAGCGGATAAGGAAGATGTTGATACTATGATTTCAGAGACAGGCGAGGTAGAGCAAGTAGATATCGTGGAGACTATGGAGATAACCAAAGAGGTCTGAGAGGAGAGGGAAGTATGAACCTGGAGAGATGCAATAGCAGAAGCAGAAGAGTCCAGCATTGGAACAGGAGAGGAAGGAGGTTGGAAGATAACTGGGGAAGAAGACTGGAGGGGAACAGGAGAAGAGAGGACTACATGAGGGTGAGAATCCACCATCGTGCGAGAGTTAGAAAGGGGGGGGGAGCCAGGCACCGAGGCCGGAAAAGAAAACTGTTGGGGACTGTAAGCACCAGAGGAATGCGAAGAGACTTGGGCTTATGAGTCAGATGTAACTTTGCAAGTGATAGGCGCGAAGAGGATGCAGGTGTGCGAGGCCTTGTAGACTGAGAAACTAGCAGGCGAGAAGAAGTAGAGGTAGGAATAGGTAAGGAGGTGGGGGTTTCAGAGGATAAAACTGCAAAAGAATTAGAGATGAGGGTGACCCCATACGACACGACGTTGGAAGAGCTGGTAGGTAGGGGACCACCAAGGTTGGAGGTCGCCTAGCTACTCACGAATAAGGGATACGAGGAAGAGTCCCCAGGAGGTGGAGCCGAGAGACAGCCATAGCATAAGGCCTTCGCTCTCCTTAAGACAATAGATTTCTCGTTCATTACGATAAACCTGACAACGGCGGGAAAAAGAACGATGAGGTTCATTGCTATTGAGACAAGTGGGGGGAAGACTGCAAGATGTATCAGCACGATCTGCGGCACTGCAGATCGGGAACTTCTCAGATCTGCAGTATTTAGTGGGGTGTCCAAAGCACCAACAATTTCGGCACTGTTGGGGAGTAGGGACCAATTTACAGACCTCTACGCAATAGCCCACAATATAAACCTAATACGGTGGTTCACGGCAGTCAAAAGGTTAAGCAGGCGATGTTACTGGGAAAGCGCCTCTGCAGGACATATGTATCCACTTCGAGAAAAGGAAGATCCTGAATGGCTAATTGCTCCAAAATATCACCACAAGACAGAAAATCACTCTGTACAGAGGTACACTGTAAAACCACTGTACAACTGCAAGAACTGAGAATAGCATGCTTATTAACTGTGATTGGGATGTTATCAATGGAAGTAATATGGGAAAGATCATGAGCTTGTCCTGCATTCTGAATTGTAATGATGCGCACACTGATCCGAAGGGCGTGAAAGGATATATTTTGACCAATGTTTCGAAAAAGAGCTTTACCAATACTTTGATCAGAAAGATTATCAGTTGGAGATGTTGGTTGTAGGAAAAAGAATTTAGTCCTTTGCATACTTGTAAACATGTTGTGTAAAGGAAGTGGGTGTCATGTACGTCGTTTTTGGGTAGAATGAGCAGACATCGAAGAACAGTCATCAGTAAATGGTTTGGAACGTTTAGATGCAGCACAAAGGGTGGCCTGACCCGAGGTAGGTGGGCGATCCGAAAGTTGTTGCACCGTATTCAGGGAACCGTCGCATAGTTAAAGGCATGCAAGAAGCAGAGGCACTAGAAGAAATGGGCGGAGCTGTAGCACCTGGAGCGTCACCAGTAAAGGTACAGGGGTACGGGAAGAGTCTGGAGAATGGTCAAATAATGAAGCCAGGTTAGAACAGGATTCAGTAGCAAAAAGGAGCCTGGGAGGAGGAGGGTTATCACTGAACGAAGACTCCATAATAATGGGATTTCATTCTTATTATTTAAAAAACAAAGAAAGAAGGAAAGGAAAAATAGAGACAGCAGAGGGACAGTCACTAGAAGGAATGAAAGAGCAGAAGTTCCCCCTCTCATCCGAAAGGACCTCAAGACCACAAGCAATGTAGATGCAGCGTGGAACCTGTGCCATATCCTACCGTTCACACCAGTAAATCAGCGCTCCGGAATAGCACCCTCACATCTACCGAGCGACCTTGACAGACAAAAGAGAGGGCGGTCGGAAACCTACCACAAGGTATACCTCCTTTGGCTGCCACCTCCCAGAACCGACAGGCAGCCTCTGGAGGTACACTCGTCACCTGCAGGACACCCCGCCTACTTCTCGGAAATCCTGGAAGGGAGCAGGGCGCCTTCAGATAAACCAGATTCCATGGCAAACTACAATGTACCAGAGGAACCTCACGGAGAGTGATGAACCTCGGCACACTTCCCCTTACCTAGAAACAGTAATGCCAGAGTGGAGGACCCCAGAGGCTACAAACGGGATGGGAAAAGAGAGGGTTGGGAGGGGTGAGGAAAAGGAATAAAGGAGAAAGGGGAGGATGGGATAGGGAAGGGAGGACGGGGGGTAATTAGGTTCGATGTGAGGAAGGAGACCAAAGGGTCTAATTCCTTAGACCAAGAGCCTCTTAGCAACAGCAAGGAGCTTCCCCTTGAAGAGGAACGTTTAACATATAATATTTGATTGTCATTACTGAGGTATATTATTAGATACCCAAGAGTTGCACATGTGTCTAATTTATCAACGTGTCGGTTCTGTGAACCATTCATCTACAATCATGTCAGACACTGCAACTTCTTGGGATCTTAATACTTGGGAATTCTTCGCTTGCCTAACCCTTGGGCACGACCTACTTCCACATTGGACAAATGTGACACCACCTACGACTGCTGCACCTCTCCTGCCTACGGTTTATAAGCTGCTTCTCCGCTCATATGCCGTATTCTATTCAAGATTGATGGACTGACCACATCGACTCAAGGCTGAGGGACTGAGTACCTCATTCTCCTCCTGTTCTTCAAGTTTCTCCTGTGTATGGGCTGATGAAGCCACTGTGTGGCGAAACGTTTCCTTAATAAATTATTATTATAATCAAAAAGAAGCGCTAAGCCACAATGACTATACAGCTTCCTTAATAAAGATAACCAAGAGCTGCACATGTGTCTAATTTATCAACGTGTCGGTTCTGTGAACCATTCATCTACAATGCTTCGAGTCTCTCTTTGTATAGAATTATTTTCTTAATGGTGCTACAAGCTTAGATGAATTTTGTTGTATCCTAACTCTCAAGGTAATCATGTTTGTTTTTTATTCGTAAACTGGAGACCAGAATTTGGACTGAATATTCAAGGTGTGGTCAACATGTGCTATAGAATGTTTATGTTGTTTCTAATGTTTTATACTGGAAATGTTACCTAGTATTTTTGCTTTCTGTACATTTTATGACATTTGAACCGGAAACTCCTCCTTGTGTCAACCTTCCAGACCCTCTGTTAACACCAATATTCACAGCTATGGACATATTTTTCCTCCAATTACAGTTATCCATGAATTTTCCATTGTTAGTTGGTAGCCTCATTTCAATATCATTTACAACATTCTAACTAATGAAATAGAGGGGAAAATCCCTCATTTGTCAACTGGTGTCGCAGAGCCTTCCAGAATATTCAGGAAATACTCTCAATGTTAGTTAATATGCTTGTGTGAATTTTCCTATTCAGGCTTCCTTTCTCATAATAACTACGCTAATCTTAATTTTAATGTCATTCCTCTCATTATTATAATCATTATTTTAATATTACCAACAATTTGATTCATTAAATCACTAAACTAGTTGCAATCACCATGTTGCAACCACCTATGTGTACCTTATACCACTGTACCTAGACTGGCTTGGAGATCTCTTTTGGGCTACCCTAGGATGAAACATGTGACTCAATACCTAAATGAACCCACATACCTACTTCCTTACTACACCCAATCCCAAATGGGCTTGGGTGTGGGGAGGACCGGTGTGGGGTTGGCATCTCGCTTGCCTCTCTCAGAGACTGGCTGGTACCTACATACTACCATACTCTGAAAACTTACCCTACTTCTCCTGTTGTTGCCTTTCCAACATTGCACAGCTCCTGATGATGCACTGAGAAGTGTGAAAATACTTGAGCTAAGATTCCCCCCCTCCCCCGTTGCTTGTCATGCATTTTTGGGATCGCTTGTCTGCGATTGTTTTGCATATAAATATACGTATATATATAAAATGGGTGGTATAAACCTTGCACATAGATGGGTGCCAGTTTCTGATATCATCTGGAAGGACTTTAACTATACAGTGCATAAAACTTCGCAATGATTTTCGACATAAAAACTCACATGCTTCATTATTTTTATTTATGACACAACATAAATTGAAATCCTTCCTAACGTACAAATTCACGACGCTAACCTTTTGTGGCTGCGAACATTTATAGACAAGTACTGCCACTCAGACGTGTTTTTTTGACAGATCTTTGCTTGAAATAAACAAGACTTCTTTAAAACAATAATATTACACCTTTGTTGATGCAAGTGCATTAGTTATTCCTTACTGGAAAAATGCATATGGAACGTGTGTTATTTTTTTTTTCTTAAACTGATTTCCAGCTGGATTATTCTCTTTATCTTCTATTCTCACTAAATAACACCTTCTTCCCCTTTCCACTCCACGTTATATGTCAAACTTTTTAAGTCCATTTAAATCTGTCTCAATCACACTATTGCAGCTCATCTAAAATACAGCCAAAAATTACCTGAATAAACAAATATCCATAATGAAGTTGTCATTCATCTATGTAAATTTTAAACCACAACCATTTACATATAAGGCTTGCAGTCCCTCTCACTTATTATCATTGCTCTGTTGTGCGTGTCTTTGAACTGTTTTATTGGGCCTTCGTACATGACAAGAATTTCTTCTGAACTGTTCTCCTTAAATCATTCGTTCCTCAATTAGTCAATTTTTGTTTTAAGATATTCTACTTGTTATCTCAGCAAATTTATCACATTCATTCTTTCCATGATTTCGCTGCTGTGCCAGAACTTCATATTCCTCTTCCATGCATTGGAATTCACCATTAGAATAATAATAATAATAATAATAATAATAATAATAATAATAATAATAATAATATCGTCATATTCTACAAATACAAGGTATACAGGCCTGGCTGACATCAATGACCTGCTACTATATAGAAAGCCGCTTGTTATGCAGAGCATTTCGGGCAAATTACGTCAGTTTTGTCCCAAGATGCGACCCACACCAGTCGACTAACACCCAGGTACCCATTTCACTGATGGGTGAACATGGACAACCGGTGAAAGGAAACACATCCAATGTTTCCACCCCTTCGCCGGAAATCGAACCCAGACCCTCAGCGTGTGAATCGAGAGCTTTTACCACCAGGCCACGGGGCACCGTGTTCTCAGTAAGAGATTATCTGAGACCATATTTTTGGTGCATATCTTACAATATTTCAAATATGCTACAGTACTTAAAATATTCCAGATAACTTCTAATGCTCTCTATGTTTCTGCCTAATTTTTGCTAATTAAAGTCAGCCTTAAGATGATCTTGAAAAAAATTAATTTTAACGCTTCCTGAGCTTTATAGATTGTCAGTTTTCAGGAATCAACTAAATTGCTGATTAATATTGTCTGAACAAAATTAAACTCAATCTCCAGCGAAGTAACCTCTTTAAAAATAGCGTTGAACCAGGTTTTTTTCCTACGGAAAAATATAATGTGAAACACTTTCTTTGATAGCTGGCGCCCATGATTCTGATGAAATCTAAAATAGGCATCTATACCAGCAGCAGCTTACAACGTTGAAGTTCACTATATACTGCTTGAGCCCACCTCACACTAATCTGGGTCACTGTATTATAGTGTGAGGAGAAAAATCAGAAAAGGATGGGAGAGAGAGAGAGAGAGAAACTTTTTCATTCTGTAATTCTCATCGCGAAATAGCACGATTACCTTCACTGTCTAGTTATCATCACAAAGGTTACTACAGTGTTTGCGAATACACAACAAGAGGCCAGGCGCATCTATGTCTGGAACCCATGTGTTCCAGTTACAATCACGCTACGTGCATGACAGTAGAATACTGTTGTAGCCAAGTGGGTTTTCTTAGGAGCTTGAAAGATATCTCTGAGCCTGTGACATGTGTACCAGAAACGAACTTGGCACAACAGGAAGGTTCAGAGTTTCCTCAAGAACTTTACTAAAATAATCAAGACCGCTCAACAGAACTGTGTTGTAAGGTTGCAGCTGGGAAAATCCATCAAAGGGAATTACTTCATGAGCTCCTAAAATAATTTCATTGGCTTCAATCTACAATCAAACTAAATCAAGCTACATAATTGTCTCAGTTGATGCTGATACTAATGACATGGTCAGGTATTCTCACACTGAGATTAACACAGCAGCAAATGCCTGGTGAAAATCTGTCAGCACTAAAGCTCCACTGGTAGACAGCTAAAAATGCCGCAAGCAGAAATTCTAATAGAGCTTCTTTGGCCACAGCAGAGGGAACAGATCCATTAACCAGCAAGAGCAAACCATGGATCTGTCAACTCCTCTCCGACACCTGACATCACTGCTCCAACACATGCCGGTACACCAGGCGCCACTGATGCATCTGACGACTATGAGGAAGGTTTTTCTCCACCAGAGTTTGTTGCAGCGTTAAAAACTTTAAAAACTCATTGTTCTAAAATTTGTGGCATTATCCTTCCACACTATGTTTTGCAAATTTCTTTAACTAGTAAGCTCGTAAACCCGACGAGGTTAACAAATAAATGTTAGGTTTATTTACTGATTCCAGAATGTTTCAGAAAGTACTTAATATATTTTAAATTTCATAGACGTTCAAGACATGACTCGTTGAATGTTACCCGATTTTTTTTGTTAACGTAATCCATCTCAATGGTAAATGCAAAATACTTATGTGACTTAATGAACAAGTTATGTAAATAAATAACCAGTTTTTAACATTAGTAGAGTTCATTGCATAAGCAATAGACATAGGAAAAATATAACATGGGGCATTTTAAGGAGAACGGATCTTACTGTTCACGGGTCAACTCAACATAAACTATAGCATTGCCCAGACTTATTAAGTCCTTTTTTTTAAATTTTCTCTTATACGTTTAAAGATAATTTTTTTTTCATTTATAGTAATGTAAAAATTAAGGATTTAATTTAACCTAATCCAACTAAATATATTTTAGATTGTTTATTATTAAATTATTGAAAACTAACACCATGAAATATTTTTTTTTCCGTTAGGTTCAGAATGATTTTTTTGCAAAAAATATGGCCGGGTCACCACTACTTGGAAAAGACCCGGGCCGGGAGAATACCGGCGAAAAAAAAAAAATTGCATACACAAATTTTCGCTCGTTGTATTCAGCAAGAAGAGTTGTTATTTAAGCCAAAATCACAAGCTTTACCTATTAGGCACACTAATATATATATATATAATATATATATATATATATATATATATATATATATATATATATATATATAATGAATGCCTTTATATAAATGGGCACACACTTTGGAAGAGAGGAATGAAACCAGGACTCACAGCAACGAAACCTCACCTTTTAGGAGACCAGGCAGTGAAGGAAAGACCGAGAAATTTTTGCACCAAGCACACATGAAAACTGAGAAAGTTAACAGAGGCTGAAACTTGGAACTTGATTCCAAATTTTCTATACAGTACTTCACCCGCTATCACAGCCATTACCAGAGTCTTGCTATTGTACGACTGCAGTCAACTAGTAGGAAAACCCTTAATAAACAGTTTTAACTTTCTACGATATGATGGAAATCCACAGTCCACAGGTTAAGCACTGCACAATATACTACTTACTGCAAAACTTCCGATCACACTCAGACACTAAAAACAATCATTGAAAAGAATTGCAATGAAAAATGTCATATTCATTAATCTATTTGCACACCTTAGTACACACACACACACACATATAAGTGTACTAAGGTGTGCAAATATAAAGGATATGTGTGGAAAATTGCCTTTATCTGAATGTATCCTTATGTACATAACAGTAAATGAACAGATAATTATTATTTATGAGTTAGACAAGTAGGAATTTGGGACACCTAGGTCGCAAAAAATGTCCCCCTTCGATACCTACCACTATCATATCCACAAGTTGCTCTGGACCTATTAATTAAATGAAATATACATCACCAGGAATGCTGGTAAATATATAAATTTGTGGACTGTATACTAAAACTAAAAAAGGATTATAGTATATACACACATTTATATAAAAGAAGGAGAATATATCTTAATCATAACACTCACCAATTTGACTGGAGATTAATGTGTATCATACTCGGAAAACCTCTCTGTCTATCTATGAAAATAACACTGGCCAGGTTACTACATAAGACTTATCTGAGGTTCCTGGAGCTGTCTTGTCCAGTCGCCTGATATCTCAAGTTATGCAGGAATGCACATCCAACAATTTCGTCTCATATTTGAGAGGTGTCAGCCTAATTTTAACCTCTAGAGCACGAAAAATTCTTCCCATTACACCAACGTTTCTAATCCAAATTCAAACACAATGGCGACTCCCCCCCCCCCCAGCCGCAGGTTTCCCATTTTCGATAACATACTTCTTTTAAAAATACAATATAGGGCATCTATTTACCTATAAATTACCGTATTTCCGGAAAATGTATACAGTATTTTCCACAATAAGAATCTTGAGAAATGTTCACAGCAATGGCTAAGATACGGCTGTAACATACTTAACTAGTAGGTCACAACTGCGAAGCCATAAATGAAAATTTCTTCCATTGCCACATTCCGAAAATATGCAGTATTTTCTGTTCCATAAGTTAAACATCTAAGTGTGGAAGCCACTTTGATGAACGATCATATCACCTTTAAACATTTTGGAGAGTGAGGCATTCCCACTGTACATAAACCAAAACAAAGATTAAGATTTAATCTATTTCTTACAAACAACAAAACAAAAAGGCCAATATGTAAATACAAAATAATATAAGAGCAGCCAAAATCTCGGCAGAAGCATGAGAGCCTCAGACAACGTTTCTATTATTCAACCAAGTGAAAACAGACTTCACTGAATGAGCACATGTTGCAACTTACTTCAGATTGTGCATGTATTGCAAGGAAGAACCCGGCCTGGTCCTCTCAGGACGATCCTTCTTTACGTCTATGAAAAATATTCAAGTGTTTGTTTATACAATTTTCGTTACAATAATATGAATATACTCCTGCTCGAAGGGTTACTCCACACAAAATGCAATGTCTCTTAGGTGTTCTAAAAATTCACTTACAAAAATCGTAATCTTGCCATCTTACGATGTGCCTGTAGGATAGTTATTATTCATCTGTTATACTGAAAGTATTTTATGAAAAAAAAAAATCACGTACACATTCTGGAAAAAATCGCTGTCGCATCACATGTAAACCAGAGCGGCAGCCAGTTACTGGTAGCGACAGACAGGGAGAGTGAACCCCACACCAACACACGTTACTACTCCCGCGGCTGGGAGTGAACTGAGGTCTTGTGTAACTACCGTCAACCAGCAGCTCACTCTTACTGAAGACCTGACTTCAACCATTCACGCTGCTCCACGTGCATGCGCGCGCGGTTGTTTGTTTGTATTATTTTGTATTTCGCTGTCTTAAGAGTTTCTTGATGGAACAGATGCAAATGAAGAAAAGGAATAGAAAGGGAAAGGTAATATGGAAGTATTCCGTACAACCGAGCTTTAGTTTGAACAGAGGGGTGACATAAAGAACAGCTACCTCGCATCAGTAGAATTTTGAACCAAGAAGCCTCAATTACTGTATTTAAATATATTAGGAAATGAAAATATATGGTTCAGAGAACCGACAAGTTGATAAATTAGACACATGTGTAACACTTGGGTACTTTTACAGTGGAAACGTATCGCCCCTGAGTGGCTTAATACTTCAATACAAAGAAGAATGGGAAAGATCAGGAGTAGGTAATCAGTACATCAGATTTCAGTCTTTTTAATCAGTCCATCAGTCTTGACAGAATCAAGACTGATGGAGTGATCAAGAAGCCTGCTGTGCATACTTACCCTGGAGAATAATGATCCACCATTCAAGTCAAAATTTTTAAAAGACAATCTAGATAAATGTTGCTACAAATAATTAAAAACAAACACCTATGCTAATCAACTTGACAACAGAGTAAAGCTCTGGTCTCAGCTGAGAATCTGCCGTGGAGCTGTTAAATCGCCTGACGTGATGACAGTACAAAGAGATGAGAGATGCGTAGCGTAATCCTGCAGCATGATGGTCACAGAGGTTACGATATTAAACCATCGTGCACGTTACCAGTATCAAGGATATATCTACAACCTAAAAGGCGCTCCATATATGAGCTCACCACAGCCCCTTAACTTCAATTTCTCCTTACTTATGTTTTCCTATGTTTTTACCACACACACACACGCACACACACACACACACACACACACACACACACACACACACACACACACACACACATATATATATATATATATATATATATATATATAAATATATATATATATATATATATATATATATATATATATATATATATATGCATATATATATATATATATATATATATATATATATATATATATATATATATATATATATATATATATATATATATCTTACGAGTGAATAGGATCCTAAAACCGGAGCATTTCCTCATTGAAAATGCCCTAAATATTTGTTTTTATGTGTTTACTCCTCTAACCCTCAGATAACCCACCACACCACAATATCCTTCCCAATCCCTTGCAACACTCACGTCCCCACCAACCTTTCTCTCCCACACCACATGAACCACAACCACGGCATTCTCACAATACACACACACACACACACACACACACACACACACACACACACACACACCACTCCCTCTCAGCGTCTACACCAAATAATCCCTATGTCACTCGCACTACCACTACCTTTTTCTTGCATCTTCACAACACCCACTCTACCACTACCCATACTCCCTCCTTCTCTCTCTCTCCCCCTCTCTCTCTTCCACGCTATCTTATGACCCACACCTCCTCCATCACACTACGTGGAGTGCCCTGGAGACAAGCGCAATATGCTTGAATCTAAGGAATGTATTTGGAATTTGATTTGACTTTCAGCTGTTACATTACGCTCGACTTGCCAAGGAAAAGCAAGATCAAAGAACCTTAGGAAAAGGTTTTTTATTTCCATCTAGTCTTCCAGACTCAGATATATTCACGAAAATTTGTCTTCCTCATCTTAAAACAATAATTATGTTTATTTAATTGAATTAATAAGTGATTGTTTTCTCCATTTCCTTATTTTCTTTAATATCTCTCAAACGTTGGCAGAAATTAATTATTCATTACATGTTGTATGTTCTATAACTTTCAGCAGTTATCACACAATGCGTCGTCAACTAAAAACAAATTGTCTGGGAATCAGTTTATTCGTTAGTCATTAAACAAGTTTTTCTGTGAATAGATAAAATATGAGGAATAAGACATGTTCATCATGTGGGTGTTTTAATTTGAAGCCAATATGTGGCTTTTCAAATTCATTACAGGGATAATAAACGAAGACAGAACAAGATGAGATAATCAGTCGCTAAGCCTTGCTGAGCCATACACAGAAGACAATGGAAGACGAGGTAATTAGTCGCTTTGCCTAGAAGCCGGTGTTCACCACCTTAGCCTTCATGAATCCGACAGAAAGTTAAAAATCAGCACGTTGATATACTAGAGCTAGTTGAAGTGCAGCAGAGGAATGTACCGTCACAGGTGGGCGGTTTTCACTAGTAGAATAGGCCCAGAGTTGGGTTTGATGACAGCAGACAGATAGTACTAGACATCCTCTTTCAAATATTCCATTTACCTGCTGTGTCAGACAAATATCATTACAATAACACAAACAATCACCAGTGACGATGATTTCTACTACTACTAATACATCTTTTCTGACAAGAGTACATAGGAGTCCATTACTCTTCCTATTTTGCAAATTCATCAGGAATGTAGTATTTCTTGGATGAGATACTGATTTCTTCATCTTCCAGTGTTTCCTGGATATAGCTCCGCAAGTCTGAGTTCCTCATTTTCTCACGAAATCGTAATGACACGATTGCAAACAAACCATACCACGGGCGGGGATAGAACCCGCAATCAGAGAGTCTCAAAACTCCAGACCGTCGCGTTAGCCAACGCGACGGGTTCTATCCTCGCCCGTGGTATGGTTTCCTCATTTTCTATTGTCTTCGTAAATCAGATTTGTAATGAACTGAAAAAGCAACTGATTAGCGCAATGTCTTCTAATTTGATATCCTTTTTTTTTTTTTACACTTCTTAATGGTACTGTATACCATTACTGACAGGATGAAAAAATAAATGTTGGAGCACTACACAAGGGCTACTGTCCCATGCTCTGTTCAAAATGCAACCCTTCACAACATATATCTAACATAGTTTTAAGATACTCAATGTAAAAACTTCAACAATTCTATTAATAAGGCCTGTGCAGTACCAGGCTATCTACTTCAACGAGTCGTAGCACCTAAGCAGACTGCTTTTCCAGTTCAAAGCAGAGATAAGAACATAAGAAAGAAGGAACACTGCAACAAGCCTACTGACCCATGCGGAGCAGGTCCATGTTCCCCCCACCCCAGATTAGCCCAATGACCCACCCAGTCTGGTCACCTACACTTAAGGAAGGGGCACGGCATCTGACCCAGCATCACAAGCTAGTCAGGTCTAACTCACCCACCCACACCCACTCATGTATTTATCTAACCTATTTTTAAAACTACACAACGTTTTAGCCTGAATAACTGTACTCGGGAGTTTGTTCCACTCATCCACAACTCTATTACCAAACCAGTGCTTTCCTATATCCTTTCTGAATCAGAATTTTTCCAACTTGAAACCATTGCTGCGAGTCCTGTCTTGGCTGGAAATTTCCAGCACGCTATTTACATCCCCTTTATTTATTCCTGTTTTCCATTTATACACCTCGAGCATATCCCCCCTAATTCTACGCCTTTCGAGAGAGTGCAGATTCAGGGCCTCAGTCTATCCTCATAGAGAAGATTTCTGATACATGGGATCAACTTTGTCATCCTCCTCTGTACGTTTTCCAGAGGATTTATATCCATTCTGTAATACGGTCACCAGAACTGAGCAGCATAGTCTAAATGAGGCCTAACCAAGGATATATAGAGTTGAAGAACAACCTGAGGACTACTATTATTTATAATTCTAGATATGAAGCCAAGAATTCTGTTAGCTTTATTGCGAACACTATTGCACTGTTGTCTTGGTTTTAGATTACTGCTAACCAGAACTCCTAAATCCTTTACGCAATCGGTAGTATTAAGATTTACATTATTTAGTTTATTTGTCGCATGGTTATTTTCCTGTCCAACATTTAGAACTTTGCATTTGTCTATATTAAACTGCATCTGCAACTTCTCCGACCATTACATCAGTCTATTCAAATCATCCTGGAGTGCTCTAGTGTCCTCATTAGAATGAACTGGACGGCCTATTTTGGTGTCATCAGCAAATTTGCTTATGTCGCTATTTATTTCCTCATCTATGTCGTATATGTAAATTGTGAACAACAATGGGCCCAACACTGACCCTTGAGGAACACCACTTGTGATGTGCCCCATTCTGATTTCTCCCCATTTATGCAAACTCTCTGCTGCCTATTTGTCAGCCATGCCTCCACCCAGGAAAAAATTTCTCCTCCTATTCAGTGTGACTTAAGTTTCCTCAATAGCCTCTGATGAGGAACTCTATCGAAAGCCTTACTGAAGTCCATATACACAATATCATATTCATTACCATGATCTACCTCCTCAAACACCTAAGTGAAAAATGTTAGTAAATTCGTAAGACAGGAACGCGCCTTTGTAAAACCGTGTTGAGATTCATTAATCAATCTGTGCCTATCAAGATGGCTACGAATTGCTTCGGCAATTATTGATTCCATAAATTTTCCCACTATGGAGGTAAGGCTTATTGGTCTATAGTTCGATGCCAAGGACCTGTCACCTGTCTTATCAGCACTATGCCAGTTTGTAGTGATATGTTAAAAAAATTAGCCAAAGGTATGCTAAGTTTCTCTTTACATTCCTTTAACACCCTTGCAAACAGTTCATCAAGGCCTGGGGATTTGTTAGGTTTTAGTTTCTCTATTTGTCTGAGGACCATGCCACTAGTTACCGCAATCGTGCATAGTTTATTATCGTCCTGTCCTAAATAATCTATTATTTCAGGAATATCGCTAGTATTTTCCTGGATGAAAACTGAGAGGAAGTAGGCATTGAGAATTTCACACATATCCTTGTCATTGTCAGTGATCTGACCAGAGTTACTCTTAAGTGGGCCAGTCTTGTCCCTAATCTTATTTCTGTTTACCTGAAACAACCCTTTTGGGTTAGTCTTTGAATCCCTTGCGACCTTAGCCTCATAATCCCATTTTCTTTTCTTATTCCTTTCTTTCTCTCTTTAATTGAATATATTGATTTCTTAACTGCCCATCCCTTCTTTTGATACGCCTATATATGCCTCTCTTTTGACCAGTGAGATGTTTCAATCTATTGTTCATCCATTTGGGATCATTTTTGTTAGATCTAATTTCCCTACTCGGAACAAAAGTTGTCTGGGCAGCTAGAACTATGCTCTGAAAAACGTCATATTGGCAACCAAGATCGCCTACCTGACCCATAGTCAGGACATCCCAATTTAGCCCACCCAGGTAATTTTTCAGTCCCATGAAGTCCGCCAAGCGAAAATCTGGGACAGAGATTTGATTGCAGTTATCTGGGTGATTCCATGATATATTGAAACTAAGTGATTTGTGGTCACTTTTCCCATGCTCATCATTATCCTCAAGATTATTAATTAGTGACTCTTTGTTGGCAAGAACTTAGTCAAGCAGATTGTTTCCTCTAGTTGGTTCTGTCACAACCTGTTCTAAAAAGCAATCCTGAACCATATCAAGAAAGTCACTAGACTCAAGATTTCCTGTCATATTGTTCCAATCAATTTGTCTAAAGTAATAATCTCCCATTATCACAAAATTTTTATATCTAGATGTCTTATGAATTTCGTCCCATAACAGCTTACTGCACTCCCTATCAAGGTTTGGGGGGCCTGTAAATCACACCCAAAATTAATTTGTCACGTCCCTCGAGAAACTGTAGCCAAACAGATTCTGGTTTCGATGTTTCAAATCTTATATCATGTCTAAGACAACAATTTAAATTATCTCTGATATACATCGCCACTCCACCACCCTTCCTGTTGACCCTATCAGTGTGGAATAGTTTATAACCCTGTATGTTGCATTCAGAAGGCATTTCTCTATCTTTCAGGTTGAACCAGGTCTCTGTTATAAAAATAATATCTACATTACCTACATTTGCAAGTAATCTTAGCTCATCTATCTTATTTCTTAGACTCCTACTATTTGTATAGGTATATTTCTACACAATAGGAAGGCTAGCATATGCACCACTGTGACCACAAATGCCTATGCTAACCTTACTATGGTGTAGAAATATACCTAGTTGGACGAATCTTATTGTGGCTACCTGGTCCAGTGGCTAACGCGACGGTCTGGAGTTTTGAGACTCTCTGATCGCGGGCTCTATCCCCGCTCGTGGTATGGTTTGTTTGCAATCGTGTCATTACGATTTCGTGAGTCATTAAGCATACTAAATTCTGCTCAATCTGTGGGTCTGAGCGCCATGACTTCAAGTCCTGCACATCTACTACTCCACCAAAGTGTCTTAACTGCAAGAATAACCATCATACTCTTACTGCCCGATGCCCCACACGTTCTGAGGTTCTGAAGAAGGCCCAGGAAGCTGAACAGAAGAAATTGCCTTCCAAGTCCCCTACCTATGCTGCAATCACCAAACTCCAAGCTGACACCACAAAGCTTCTCAAAGCCACTCTACCCTCCACCTCCACCACCATCACTCCTCCAGCTTGTGAACCAACGAACATTCATTACTGCCTGCTATATGCTCACATGCATAATATGGCGATACCTGGCTCCTTTACACCGTTATTAACGAGCTCTTTCAACTAAATAACATGCCAAAGTTCGTCTTCCCGGCCTCTCCACCATCTGCTGACGTTATCAAGTTCACAAAGGATTTAGTAAATGTCGTGACAACAGCGCGCCCTTCCCAACCAGCTCCGCCACCACCACCAACCACTAGTGACGTCACTCCAACTCCAACCAATGAGGTGCCTTCGTTGCCTTCACTCATTTCAAGAACTAACCAATCAGCACCCTCCATGGCGCCAAGATCTTTTTCGTGTCAACTGATATGGACCTTCTTCTTCTTCTTATGACCAGAGCTTTGGTAAGATGGGTAAGGAAGAAGGATGGGTAAGGATAGAAATAGTATTGGAAAAGGGTGGGAGGGGGAAGAGAGGTAGGATGTAAAAGCTAAGTGGCCCAACCACTTTGGTGTAATTTAAAAAGTGTATGTGAAATGATAAGATATAGACTAAATGATAAGGTATAGACTAACCCATCAGAGTCACATAGATATAACAGATATATAAGTACATGACTCTGAATTGGTAGTAATTATACAAGTTGCAATTTTTTTTTTTTTTTTTTTTTTTTTTTTGCGATTGCACATCGGATATTTACGCGACAATGAAGGCAATAATTTCCTGGCCAGTTTATAGAATTACTTGACAATGGCTTCTTACAGTTGGTGTCCCGCCATAGTAAATATAGCATAATTTTACATTAGATTGTTATATAAGATGTCTCCCTAATTGGGGGCGATGATTTTCTCAGTAAACATAGAAGGGTTGTGGTGTTACCCAATCTTCTTCATCAGGGAGGTTGCTCAATATCATGGGTCGATGGTAATCATCTTTATGGATAAAACGACGGACCCTCTGTAGGAGAGTCATTCTTTGAGTCCTGTGAGGAGGAGTAATGATGATATAATCTGTGGTATTTACAACTTGTAGAGGATGTTCTCTATCTGGCATGTAGAGTTCTTGCATTGTATAGAGTTGTTTCTTTTTCAAGGTGTCAAGGCGTACATTAAGGCAGTAATATCTTGTTGTACGTGTAAATCTGCCATTTTAACTCTGTCTCTCCTCCTGGTACCAGTAATGAAGCGAAGAGCTCTATTTTGGACCCTTTGTAACCGTAGCATGTTGGTCTTTGTTGTTAATGTCACTGGGACACATGGGTATTCGAGTATAGGTCTTATTATCATTTTATACAGATGTTTTTTGACAGGTGGAGGGGCTTGATTGAATCGAAAGAGACTGCTAAGACCAGCTTTGGCTATGTTGATCTTTTTAGTTACATGAGATGTTGAGTGGAGCAGCCTGTCTATTTCATATCCCAAGATCTTGTTAGGGTTTCTAATGGCTACCGGTGTACCTCTGATGGAGATACCCCCTTCATCTTCGATTGTTGATGCAAAACATCCTATCGTGCTAACAAGGACTTTGTCAGGGTTAGTCGTAATTCTCCATTTCTTTTCCCAATTCGATGTTCGACGAAGTTCAATATTCATTTTTTTCTATGACTCTCTCATACTTGTATTTTCCTGTTACCGGAGTTGATGAGACGACATGAATAACATCATCTGCAAACTGCGTCACAATTGTATCATTAAACTCTGGTTGAGGAAGGTCATTCACATAAATGTTGAACAGAATTAGACTAAGACAAGAACCTTGTGGGACACCAGCTGTCGGTATAAAAGGCTCTGTCGACCTGCCATGAAAGGTGGGAGTGATTTTTCTATGAGCTAAGAAATTATATATTAATCTGAGAAAAGTCCAGTTATGGTCTGGTAGGTCAATGAGTTTGTATATAAGACAATCATGCCATAAGCTATCAAAAGCTTTATGAACATCTCTGGTGGCAATTAGGGCAAGATTGCCCTGATGTTTTAGACTTGCTACAGTATCGAAAATAACATTTATTGCATGATTGGTACCTCTATGTGTTCTAAAGCCAAATTGTTTTTCAGTAAAAAGGTGATTAAACTCCATATAGTAGTTCAGTCTGTTGGAAATGATCTTCTCAAGAACCTTTCCAGTGACTTCAAGTAAAGATATAGGTCTATAGTTCCCAGGCTGGTGGATGTCTTTATTGGGCTTAGCCAGAAAGATCATCCTAGCAGTCTTAAAAACTACTGGAAAATGTCCTGAGGCCAAGATGGCATTAAAGATATTAACCAAAGACTGTTTACAATTTCTGGGTAGGAACTTTATTTGTTTCATTGTTATTCCAGAGAGGCCAGGGGCTCTATTTCGCATTCTCCCAATTACCTGACTCATCTCGGGTAATGTAATAGGTCTAGTAAGCTGGTGGACGTCTTCAAGAGTTGAAGTATCGATGGAAGGTAGTGGTTGTAGATCATCCAAGTTCTCATCTCTCCATTCATTTACCAACTGATAGTGATTATTGTTAAATTGACGACTCTTATTGTGGGAGAGAATTTTCTCCCATACATCAACCATCAAATTAGCCTGGTCCTGTGGATCATCAAGTTTAATCTCAACATTTTCATCATCCTCATCAGTGAAGGTATGAACTAGGTAGTTAGGAGCCTTGTGCTTTGCACCTAAAAGTTGTCGGATCTTACTCCAAAATTTTGCTGGCTCACGTTTATACTGATTAGCTTGAAGAACTAGCAATTTCCATAAGTCACGTTTGTGATGACTAATCATGTTAATTAATTCTTGCCTTAATTCAATGTAGCTACTGGTGGTTGTCACGTTTGAAGATGCCTTCGACATTCTGCTTGATAATTTCTTAAAGCTTCTCTAATTTCCCTAGAAGGTTTATATTGTTGGTATAACTTTGTGGAAGCTAATTGGCAAGTTGCATTAGTAGCTTCAATTATTCGATTATGAAGGGACTTGATCGCATCGTCAATTGCAGTGGAAGGTTGATTTTCCAACGACACAATTTCATCGTCACCCAGAAATGCCCTGATGTGGTCAAATCCTAGAGTGTTGAGATTGGGTTTAGGAGTTACAGGTATTCTAAATGGAGAAGTTTGTAGTTGTATTATAACAGGGATATGGTCAGATCCTACGTTTCCACCAGGAGAGATACGACAATGAGAGAGGTCACAGTCTCTGTTTGTCAGGACTATATCTGGTGTCCCTGGATGAGGACCAATATACGATTTAAAGAATGGCCCTTGAAATGACAAGTTTCTGGCTGTCATGATATTAAATAGTTGTTTACCTTTTAAGTCACCCAGTGGAATACCAGCTCCACAGTTAAAGAGGGCAGGGTGATGAGCATTAAAATCTCCCGCTAGAATTGTTGGAATATTTCTGCTTAATATCCTATGTAGAGGAACTGACTCTGTATATTGTTGTCTCGGGGGAAAATATCCAGTTGCTATCACTAGTTGGCCATGAGACGTCGTCATTTCTATTGCAAGAATGTTATCTTCATCAACATGAATATTTTTAAACGTATATCCTAATTTAACTAAGATGGCTACGCCACTATAGGGTCCTCTCGATTTCTCCACAGTCGAGTAACCACGTAATTTAATATGTTGGTTCACTCTTGCAGCTGTCTCGTTCAAGAGTATAACATCGGGATTGTAATTATGTAGTTCAACTTCAAGGAGGTAGCGGTTATTAAAGAAATGTTGAATATTAAGTTGGAAAATTGTAATCCCCATTATTTCTTGCACTTCGCTCGTGTACTGCAGTCTGAACGCCTGCAAGTAATGTCATGTTTGGTATACTCACTATCCCTGCTGGACTCGTCAAGGGGAGGAGGGAAGTTCTGAGTAGTTGCTTGTGTATTGAAATTGCCACCATCTTCACTAGAATTGGTAATATTAACAGAATCATTAGAGTCATTAGAGTCATCATCAGAAAACTGAGGTGTTGTATTCCCCGTTACAGGAAGCAGAGGCTCGTGAGAGTTAATGGGCGACTGTGGAGGCTCCAAAGAAAAATTTGGTAGGCCAGGTGATTTACCCGGGGGGAGTTCCTGTTCAACAGGATCAGCTGCAATAGCGGAAGAGTAAGCACCAATCTCTGGGGCATCGTTAGGGTCAGGTATTGACTCATCGGGTTGAGGGGAGTTGACAACCTGGTTATGCGAGGTGGGTGATCCCTGGACAAGGGATGAATTAGACTTATTTGAAGAAGTAGAGTAGGGAACATACTTCTTGTTATGAGAAGGTTGGGCCATAATCGTCTTAACATTTTCAGGGATAGCAATGGGAGTGATCCCATTAGCCAATAACAAATCATTTAAAACCTTAGAGCATAGATGAATGTCACCTCCTGCTATGTCTTTGGCCAGCATATACATTAGTTGTGCTCTCTTCATATCCCCGGCTGAGGATACCTGAGACATGGAAGGTGAGGCTGAACCTTGTTGTTGCGTTTGTGTATGTTGTAAGTGAGAGTTAGATTGGGGCACTCCAAAAGGGGCAGAATTCCAAACATTGGAACCAGTAGTAGAGACATGAGGAGTCCCACTAGATCCAGGAAGAGCTGGGAAGGAAGTTTGGGACATTGTTGGCGGTGCCTGGGGAGTGATCTTCTTAGAAGTGGACAGTTTCTTAGCTTCAATAATTTTCTGCATTTCCTTTTTCCTCTCAGGACAGATAGCAGAAACAGCATGGTGTTTTCCATTGCACAGGACACCTTTGGGCGTATTTTTCTTAGTACAATCTCTATAAGAATGTTGGCCAGAGCAAATGCTGCAAATCTGCCCTTGAGTACTGCATTTGTTGGTGGTATGACCAAAGGCATAACATTTAAAACATTGTGTCACACTGGCAAATCGTTCAAGAGAGATTTGGTCAGGTGTACATCTGGTGCCAAAACATTTGAAGCCATTTTGACACACAAGTTTGGCCTCTTCAGGTGTCTCAAGTATTAAGTTTAAGGTTACCTTCTTGTTGTTAGGTTTAGAGAATTTATGTGCTTCGACAGCCCTAAATTCAGAATTCTCTGTATTAAAGTCTTCAACAATTTCATTCACTGTGCTATGCCGCATGAAACTGTTAATTCTGGCAACAAACACAGTCCTCTGGGCTTGATAGCTTTCGGGTGCAACTGGGGTAACACCAAAAGTCTTCAATTTTTCCAGAACATCACGCTTCAGCAGTTGAGGTAACTCTTTTTCAGAAGAGAGGAGAAGTACTGCTCCAGCGTGGGTTTGAAAAACATCCACTGGAGCAACAGTTGAATTCGAGCAAATACATGCTAGAATTTCTTTCATCGTCTTTTGGTTGCCATCAACCCGTAATCCTACTCTTATCCTCACCATGATGTCTAGGAAGGAACATCTGGCAGAGAAGTTACTTTAACAAAAAGGGTCTTTCCTTGGTGCTATTCTAGCATCCTATTTCAGCTGACTTATGAAGGTCAGCCCCTAAGATAGCCTACCCTCGAGTGGTGAGGGGAAAAGGGCCCAAGGCAAAGATCGGCCGGATTTTAAAAAACCACACGGGCTACCGGATGGTCAAAATGCCTTGTGTTAACTCGCCAAAGCCAAGTTGCCGAAAAAGAAGAAGATAGGAAAGTCAGAAGGATAGCAATGTATGTAGTGTGTTAGTGTGTGGGCCAGTGTAGATGTTTGGATGAGGGGAGGATGGGGAAGGATGGGGTTATGGGGAAGAGAGGGGTGAACAAGCAAGCAAGTCACCGCCTTACCCTCTTGATGGGATGGGGCTCGAAGTGACTGCAAGCAAGTTTCCTCTCAGCTCTGGTGAAGAACTACTCAGGATAACCCAAGAAAAATCTCGAGTAACAGTGTTCAGAGTTGCTCAGCTGAAGAGCAGGAACGACGACGTCTTCTCTCCACGGCGGCTGGGCTGCTTCTCTGTGTCTATGTATGTGTGTGTGTGTCTGTGTCACCGCCTGCCAAGAAGGCAAAAACTACACCAAGCACACCATCTTTTGTATCAAGAATGGAAATAATTCCATATGAAGACCGAAGTTTTTTCATCCGCTGGACTGGCCTTACCTTCTATACAACAGCATATCAAGATCAAGAAATGTTCTTACCCAAACTGCGCCAGCAAATTAATAACACTACAGTAAAATATATCTGCGGCCCTGACGTCGTCTGCTACTTACGAACAATGATTGCTGGCCACAACAAGCAACTGAAGACGAAGCAGAAGACTGTGAATAAAAGAAAAACAGACTCAACTTTGTCCCTGTGTCAGATTCAAGACTATCAAAAATGGATCCAGAACTGACAACTTGAAAGTTGTGAAACATAGTCACAACTCCATGTAACTGCCTCTCAACCGACCAATCGCCATGAAGCAGCTACCCTTCCTTGTCTCCAACATACCGCCATCCTGCCGACCACCAGCCACCAATCACCATCAAGATTGAGATGCACCCACCGAGCAACATGCAGCTAGCTCTGAGTTGATTCTCGTGCTTTTTCGTCGTCGTCGTCGTCGTCGTCGTCATATCCTTCACAATGCCTTGCGGCTGGGTTTAGCCCCGGCTCGGTTTCTATGACTCAAGATCTTCCTCTCACCGGCTCGTCTTCGTCTGTCCACACTTCCCCGCACACCCACTTGTGGGTTTTACCTGTGAGTCCTCGTTCGTTCATTTCTTCGATTCGGATTGATCAAGAGTCATTGACTGAAGGTCTTCTTTCTAGGTTGAGGAACTTATTCAATCTTCTACTACTTTCTCCAGTTTTAAAACCTTCTACTCTGTCCAGGATGCAGGACATTATTATCTTCTACAGACCGGAGTTTATGAGCTCTGTATTGAGTTGGTAAAGCCACTTTTTGCAACATATCTTCATAATAAATATACCCAGGCGTTGCACAAGTACTTTATTCATCTTGTTTCGATGTTTTAAACTATCATAGTAAAGTACTGAATCAGTCCTGCTTCCTCCAATAGGATAGTCATTTTTAGTAATTTGCCGAATATTCTTTCTGAAGGTATTAACCCCTTAGCTTCGATTATATATAAAACTATTGAAGATGTTCATAGATCTATAATATTTGAAGGAAACAAAGGTTATTACGCCTCAAGCAGTGCTCCTCAGTAAGGACCTTAAATTACATAATGTACTACTAAATGTATTTCGGTCACTTTTAGATCCGAAAAAAATATCCTCGTATTGCACAACCTATGGCCCCTGCACGTCTATGCAAGTGAAATCATTCGAGCAGATGGCAGGGTAAATTTTTAAAGCAGCTAAGTATTTCCGTCGAAGGTTTGAAACAAATCAATTTAAAGCATTATACAAGTTATTACGCCAACCTAATCTAATTTAAATCTTTCAATATGAAATACGATCTTTGAAGTCAAGCCGAAGAGAAATTTTCTTTTTTTCTGCTAAGGATCAATAAACTAAAATACGCTATCACATAAAGTTTAAAGACAATATTTGTATTATAAAGTTATCAGCACTAAATAATGAAGACAATTGAATGAAACACTCAGTAATTATCAAATAAAAATCAATATTTTAATTTTTCCAGATTTTTCTATATAAAGAGGTAAATTGTGGAAAATGAAAGTCAAAATAAATTCAAACTTTGCTCTAAGATTTACCAGCATAAAACGTTAACGAAAGTAATTAAATTTTGAAATGAATGTTAAGTAGATTTAGTCTAGGGTAACCTAGTTAAATCAAACACAGTAATATATTTGTGATCAGAAATGACACTTTCTAACTATTTCACAGAAACACATTTGTTTAATATTTCTGCAACATTGCAAGCTTCTGATGTGTCGATTGCAGTACGAGAGACCTAGAGCTATCATTCAACAACCCCTGTGGTTGTTTTCCATCTTTCATCGCTCTTTTGCGATTATTGCACACACACACACACACACACACACACACACACACACACACACACACACACACACATACACACAGTATATATATACGGGGGTACCACCTCTAGAACTGTCCTGGGGACCCTCATCCTCAGAGAAAAGAATAAACTTGCTTCAGGAAAAACTCAAGGTTCTCCCTGTTTGAAAATTTTCTCCTACCACCCCCTATATATTCTATATATACTTTATTTATAAAACAAGATACATTGACCAAATACATTGACAAAAATACAATATGGAGTAAAACAACATAGATAACAACTCAGAACTACATCTCGAATACTTCGTCCAGCTCCCCGGCAGTGGGCCGCGTGCCCAGAATGCTGCAGGCATTTCTTCTCTGGATCGCGTCATTGAGTCTCTGTTGTCTCTGTTGTCCTTGGTTTCTACGATTAGTTTTTCACCCATCTCTCTGAGGAAGATTAGAGCACACTTGACCCATGCTCCAAGGGTCTCCGACCCTATTGGGATGAAGTTATTGCAAGGGGGAAGGTCTTTATATTTGTGAGTCTCTGGGTCTTCCCGTGGCTGGCTGCTCTATCCCCTTCAACTACGGAGTATAGGAAGTAGGTGTCTGCCAATGTGGCGGCACAGGTATAGTCCCAGGCATTATGCTTTCCATTCGTCCAGGGTAGTTTAGTGGCTCCATCAGGATGCTTTTGACTTCCGTCCGACCTCTGCACTTGGGGTTCCCGTTGAGCTGGGCAACGGGCTGTGGCAAGGCCTCTCTTTGTCATTAACCTCCTCATGTCTGGCATACTTCCTTTCTGATGTATGACACACGAGACCATGAAGTCCAAATTGATCAGCCGTTGCCCTACCGCAAATACACCTATGTTCGGGGGCGGCTAGGCGAAGAGCAACACCAATCCGAATGGCCTGTGAGTCGAGTCAAGTGCCCAGGAAGGAATTGGGGACAGCCAGAAGGAAATCTCCTGAGTGTGGTGCCTTCACCGCCAGGAAACGAGCTGTGTCCTTTCCTGAAGCGTTGGTGAGCATTATGTTGGAGATTTTTTCCACGATCGGTTTGTCCCAGTGGGAATGTTTGTGCTCTTTGGGAAGAGCTGGTCTACTGCAGGAGTCTGCAAGGGTGTCCCACTGGTAGGTCCTGAAGGGCTAATTGCTCCAAAATATCATCACCGCAAAACAGAAAATCACACTGTACAATGGTAGTCGGTAAAGCCACCGTACCACTTCAAGAATTGAGAGTAGCATGCTTGTGAACTGTGATAGAAATATTATCAATGGAAGATGGGAAAGATCGTGAGCTTGTTCAACATTCTGAACTGTAATGATGCTAGCACCACTTCAAAGAGCGTGAAGGGATATATTTTGACCAACGTGTCGTAAAAGAGCTTTACCAATACTATGATCTGAAAGATAATCAATTGGGGATATCAGTTGTATGGAAAAGAATTTAGTCCATTGCGTACTTGTAAATATGGTGCGTAAAGGAAGTGGGTATCGCGTACGTCGTTTCTGGGTGGAATGAGCAGACATCAAAGACGCTTTGTCAGCAAATGGTCTGGAGCGTTTAGGCGTAGTTCCGCAGGCAGCTCGACATAGGTAGGTGGGTGATCCGAAAACCGTCGCACCGTATTCGAGGAAGCCAGGCACATGGTTAAAGGCATGCAAGAGGCACAGACACTAGAAGAAATGGGCGAAACCTCAGCACCCGGAGCAGGTGACGAGGCATCGCCAGTAGAAGGTACAGTGGTATGGGGAAAGTCATGAGTATGGTTCATTAATGAAGCCCGGTCAGAACAGGATGCGGTAACAAAAATGGGCCTAGGAAGAGGTGGGTTGTCATGGAACGAAGACTCCATGATGATGGTACTTCTTTTTTATCATTATTTTAAAGAAAACAGAGAAAGAAGGAAAGAAAAAAAGAGAGGGGCAGTGGAGAGAGAGTCACCAGAAGGCAT